>NW_020539725.1:26043431-26063261 GCF_003426905.1 Ctenocephalides felis | reverse complement strand
GTGTGCTAATCTATAATGTTTTGTGGAATTAAGAAACAAAGGCTTTGTATCAAAACTAATCATTTGAACAATTATTTGATTGCAAAATTTATTGTTGGATATACACGAAATATGTAATCTTTTCCTCAAATCGAGAACAATTCGTATTTTATAAATTTATAAATATTACACTATGATTGAATTAATTTTTGTTTAATTTACATAACTCAATTGAAAAGGTGATTGATTTCTTAACGTTATCAAAACATAAAATAATTTGCGTTACAAAATATTTTCGCTGAAACAATTGATAGAATATTTGGACATTGTGTTTATGAAAATAATCTACTCTACTATATTAACACTAGGACTAGCAGATATAGAATTAAAGACTATATATTTATTATCTTCTATTTTCTGTATAAATAATGTATGAATGAATTTATGGAATTTATGTAGGAAATGTATAAGTTAGTTTTTTGTCAACCGTTTTTTTATGTTTATACGTTTGCCCAGTCCTTTTTACCCACGCAGTAAGCTTTTTACAGAGGTCATATAAAAATCTGTTAAATTTCCTTAAAATTAACGATATATTATAAAACAATTAATTACGTATATTTAAATATCTATTATTATATTATATTAATTATAAATATTATATTAAGTCTTGTAAACTAAATAACAGTGCTCACAAACAAAAGATCTAACAACGAAAATAATAATACTTGTTACAGATTTTTAAACATTGCGGTTTATATTCTGCTAGCGACGTCGTAAGTAACAAGGCGATGGCTGGTTATACATCTTTTGCCCTCTACTTTCAAATATTGTAGTAATAGAATTTGAACTTTACTTGTTTTTGATATATCGGTGGTGGTGGCGGTAAAAATAATTTACAATTATGGTTTTATTATTATAAAAACATTTTAGCATTGCAGTCCTATACTCTCATTTATTAAGGAATTTATTAAAAAAAAATATTTTGCAATTTTAAATTTTTAACGTGTTAATAATTTATAAAATAACATATCATAAACAAAAAATGCACTTATGATAATAAATATAAAAGAAACACTCACAGTTATTAATATAAACCTTTCTTTAAGTCAAATTCAATAAATAGCATGATTAAGATGGAAAACAAATTAACAAAACAAACAATATAAAAAATTATTTTCAATACCCAGGTGAAAATGAAATCTTTATGATAATTCAGACTAAAATCCATTTTATTTTCAACAGGTGCCGTTTAAGTTGAACAGGTACTTCATCAAAATTAGCATTGGTTTTATTCGTCCATTCATCGAATTCACTACCGTGCAGTGCATTCGTGTCTGATATTCCCACCTCGAAGAAAAAAAGACCCGTAATTTTTCATCTTTCCCTTGTTCGCGTCCGGAGCAAAAAGTTTATGAATAAATACTTTTGTCCCACCATCACGATACAAAGTGGTGCGAATATCGAATCGGAGAAAAGGGGCAGAATTCGCAAAATAAGAGGTGAAAAAATAAATGTTGCAAATAAAAAACAGACATCTTCCCACTGGTGAATGAGACACGATTCGGTTATAATTTAAAAGTTCGATTAGAAAGTATGGGTGGAGGATCGGCTTTATTAAAGAATGGTTTTAGGAGAGAATGATATAGAGTTTTGCTTACAATTCATTTCATTCATAGAATGAAATGTAGAACATCATTAATTATTAATTTCAATGAATTTTGAGATAGTTTTGTTATAATATTAAAAATTTTGGCAAAATATTGAATAATATTTTTAACTCCCCCCTAGGGTAAATTATAGTAATCGCAATAGAATGAAAATGAAAATTTTTGCATATTTTCACGTTTCAGTGGTTTCTGAACATTTTGGCATACTTTAGAAAAATGATATATGTGTATGTATGTTTGTTGGATAAAATTTTTACGTCCACGATTTCGGTCGCAAAATCAACCGATTTGAATGATTAAAAAAAAATTCGATTCCTATTGATGAGAAGACGTGCTGATTAGTTTTTGTCAAAAGCAGGTCTAGCCGTTACGGAGATAAAGAGCAAGAAGTGTAGAAAAAAAAATCATTTTTTTTCTCATTTTCTTGTGTATCGAAAATGATTCAGATTTTCAATTTTAATTCTGGTTAAAGTTCTAAAGCACTTATATATATTTAAGTGAATAATTTTAACTTTGTAATTTGTTATATAATTCTTATAAAATATTAGACGATATTATAGAATTTATAATAATCGATTTAAAAACATTTAATATTTCTCGAACATTTTGTTAGGGTACGGGAAGTTCCAGCAATTTGCTCAAGGCACGATGCCATACACCCCACTAGTTTTATGTTTTCTTGACTTCATTCGGAATAGTTCTCAAACTAATCTCAAGAGGACGTTTCTTAAAAACAGCTGTACCGATTTCAAAAATCTAAAGCCGCGGCACTTGATAATGTCTCTCGTGATTAGTATTTAGTTTCCATAAAATTTAGCAACAGAGTGCAAAATTCGTCCACGTTTTCGCAAATCCTGAACTGATTTTAGTTGGCAATTGTGCTGACTAAATTTTGGCAAGACCAGATAAGCCACTTCTTCGTAATTAATTGTAATAATGATAATTAAATATTATGAAGCTTAGTATGATGACAGAGATTATAGTCTTAACGAGCATCTTCAAATATTATAGGTCTACAAAAAGTGGTTTAATTATAAAATTTCAGTGATGTTTGGAATAATGGGTTACGTCAAAATTTTCAAACTGTCTCGTAATAATTTTAAAAAGTCTTAACGAGCATCTTCAAATATAGGTCTACAAAAAGTGGTTTAATTATAAAATTTCAGTAATGTTTGGAATAATGGGTTACGTCAAAATTTTCAAACTGTCTCGTAATAATTTTAAAGTTGGAAAATCATAATCACAATTTTAAAAGTTATATCTTATGATTAAGTAGATTATTTACATATATTGGAACACTCTTGTAACTTGCATCGAATAAAATACCATTTACTTGCTTTTGAAGGTTATTCAACAAGGTCTTAGCCTCACCGCAACTTTTCAACCTATTTGCAGCCCTTGAAAAAATGTATTTTTTCTTATTTTTTTTAGGCGGATTGAAAAAGTTGGAGCATCGCTGGACCAAATGTTGAAAAATATTGTTTATGATTATGATGAAAAATAAATTAACATTTTTGTAATAATGTTTTTCATTTTTAGAGTAAGTACTTGAATGACCCACGTAAGTTGTACGGTACAACGTGTTCATTAATTCATTCACAAGCAAGATGTAATAAATATCTCTCATATTAGCCGAAGCATTCAATGGAATTTTAAAAATTTAAACAAGCTATAAAAAACATCTCTCACAAGAGATCGCTGAGCGTAGATCATATTTTTCTTAATGTAATTGTTTTAAATTTTGAATTATTAATTAGTATATACAATTTTAATGTACGTCCATCTCACAGAGATATGACTTTATTGACTCCATATTATTTTATAAACTCATTTGGAGCTATTTAAACAAGTGTGCCCACTCTAAGTTGATAGATGAAATTCCATCATCGGTTTTACTTCTTTTCGTTCGCTTCGCACACTTTTCGTTAAGTTCTCAAACGAAACAAAACTCCTGTGAGAAAGAGTTTCGACTTGTGGGAACTTATGGATGGCAAGGTTCACACCAATACATTGAAAATGAATATACACAGACATATACATATACATATACATCGGCAACAAGTGTAAATGCAAGTGTATTATTTATAATGTATATTTAAGCATAAAAGATGAAAAATGAATCTTTGCATTTTTATACAGGGAATGAATAATGGATGATGTTGACTTGAGCTGGTGTTGTCAATATAAAGAATTGCATTTGACGTTATCAATAAAGTTTAAAAACTAGTTTTATAATATATATATATATATATATATATATATACATATAAAAAATTTTTAATGCTATTTCCATACAAAACTTTGATTGAATTGCGCTCTATCTGAAAGACAATATTAAGAGCTAAAACTTTCAGAGAATTGTTTTTTATCATTTTGGAACCATTTGAGCCCTCTGGAGCAAGGAAATTCGAAAATGTCTATATTAAAGACACGTTGCGAGTTTCACAACATATGAATATTTAAAAGATTGAACAAATTTTACTTTTTTCAATTTAAACACTTTAAATAGTTTATAAATAAACCGTTCATTTTTAAACAAATTTGATAAGAAATCTTTGTAAAATTTAGTTATATTGAATTTTCTTTTCCCTTTCTCTTTTGCATTTCATCTAATTTAAGTTAATTTTTTTCTTATCTTTTTAATCTTTACCTCTACCTTTCCTACCATATACCACCAAATAAAATTCATTTTGACTATGTATTTAAGTGTTACGTAAATAAATAAATCAATGATAGTAAATCGACCGGTGTTATTGCAGATATGTTTACAATTCATGATTATTTTTGTAATACTAATTAGAGTACGGTGGGCTAATAAGTTACCATGATTCATCAAAAAAGTTAATATATTGACATTAATATTACATTAACGAAGATTTTACCCCATGACTCTTCCACAATTCGAATATTATTGTCGTTCCGCTTAGGCGATCTCAACACACTTTTCTCAAGGCACTTTTTCATCAAGGAATAAACATGTTAGCTCACTTTATGCATACATATGCATATATATATATATATATATATATATATATATATACTAGCCGGCCCAACAGACTACGTCCTGTCAAAAAAAATTGTAATGTGGCGGTGTTTTGTTCCTACCTTTTTTCTATTCTTTGCAAAAAATTATCCTGAACAGAACCGTCACCCTGGTAATAATTCGGTGTGAATTAAGAATAATTAAATAAAACACTATAAGCATTTAAAAGTAAGTAATTTAATATGTAAATCATAATTCAAAAATCAGTTCACTTTTCATTGTAGTGCTTTGTGATAAACGATTTTTTGTTTGATTACCTGGCGCATAGACAAACAAATCTGATGGGTTTCCAATATGGGAACAAACAACATACAATTGGGCTGTCAATATAGCTTGATTAAGAAAAGATATTTCTATGTTTATATAAATATATATTCAAAATTAGATTATCAAAAACTACACAAAATGTCATGACATAGATCATGTTTTTTTTACAAATTGCGTTGCTACTCGATTAAGAAGAAAAGGGCTGTTTTTAGGGTTTTCCCGGCAATTATTCGTTTTTTTCTCGCCGTAACAACCATCCTGGACTTCAACGAACATTTTAAAAAAAGAATGGCCAAATTGGTCCAGGCGTTGTTGAGTTATGCGCTTACCAACACATTTGCGATCCATTTTTATATATAAGAAGATATATATATATATATATATATATATATATATAAATATATATACATATATAATGTGTGCGTAAGAATATAAAGTATTAAGTATACAAATAAGTATCCAAGGTCCTTTCAAATATCCGGTCCACAGACTACTTGTTAAATGGTCAAGAAAATTACCATGCGACGATTGTTAAAATAGGATAAACATTCGCTACATTGTTTTTAGAATATATTTTTTATAATATAATTTGTTATAATTTACGATAACTTATTGACATTTCTGTTGTAAATATTGGACAATCTTAACTTATCTTGCTTCAAATGTGTAATTCGATTTGATATCATACGAATATGATATTTTTTCAATTTTATATAAAGTTTCAAAATAAAATGTTTGCAATACGAGCATCATTTTAATTATAATTTTCATAGAATTTCCAACATTTGCATATGGAACACAAATCAATCCTGAAGACAAATATAACTAGTAGTGCATGGCATCGTGTCTTAAGGCAAATTGCAGGAACTTCCCGTACCGTAACGAAATGTTCGAGGAATCTTAAATGTTTCCAAATAGATTGTTATAAATACTATAACATGTTACAGTGTTACATTACAAATGTTACAGTGTAACATTTACAATGTCTAATATTTATAAGCGTTATATAAACTGAATTGCTAAGCAAAAATTATTTATTTAAAGTATATAAGTGAGCTTTAGCACTTTAGCCAAAATTAAAATTAAAATTTGAATTATGTTCGATATACAAAGAATTTTTTTTGTAAAAAAAATTTCAATTTGGATTTTTTTTCCCAGAACTATTGTCTCGTCAACACAAGCAGAAATTTTCTGAAATCATTCAAATCGAAAGCTTAATTCTCTCAAATACTGTCATTTTTGCACATTTAGCTCCCTATCTTCGAAATGGCTGGACCTGCATTTGACAAAAACTAATTACCACTTCTCCGAATCATTACAAATTAAATGTTTTTTGGATCATTCAAATCAGACGTTCCGCTTTCTCAAAAACTCGATTTCTATTTTCTGCACTCTTTGCTCCTTATTTTCGTAACGACTGGACCTGGTTTGTCAAAAACTAATCAGCACATCTCCCTACTATAGGAATCAAATGTATTTTGAACCATTCAAATCGGTTGATCCGTTGACACACAAAACACACACACACATTCATTTTTTCTTATTTAACTAAAAGTAAAGTTACTCTGAAACGTGAAGATATGCAAAAAATTTCATTTTCGATTTTTGTCCCATTACTATGATTTACAAAATGGGAAGTTAAAAAACCAACGACAGTGTTGAATACTATGAATATAAACTGGAATTTTATGTAACGTTTGCGTTGAGTTCTGGGATCCACTGTATATATATATATATATATATATATATATATTTTATATATACAGATACATACATAAATATATAAATATACCAATGAATAAATATTGATAAAACCATAGGGTCAAATTTTTTAACAATTTTGGGAAATTGAAACCCATTTTGCAAATTTATCAGCAAAATTCCCTTGGTAAATAAATCGTTTATCGATTATTTACATTTGATACAATTAATCTAAATGTCTCTAAGTGTCCCTTTTTCCTTCGCGTCGCACCATCTACTTTACTCTACTGCTCCACAATAAGAAGAGGGTACCTATAACATTTTTAGTACCGTTCGTCTGTTCGTATGCGCTTCGCGTCCTATATAGAATTCGTACTCTATAAGCTCACCGTATATAAAACATAACCAGGTGTTGCTTGCAAGGGGAATTGTAAATACAGAAAGAATATCGTGGGAATACCTGTAGAACATATATGGCAGCTTAGAATACGGTGCTTAAGGACGCTGATATTAATAATATAAAACTCATGCAGACGAACATTTGCCATATTGCACGTTGATGCATCAGAAAGTCACTGACCGTTTGCGAGAGATATCGAGGACAATGGATAATTATTTAAAAAGGGGAGACTTTAGTTAGATGTTTATTGTAAGAAGCTTCAGTACATTTATTTGTAACGTTATAATAAAAGTATGTATGGTTAATTTACACATAGTGTAAATTTTTTATCAGTTATCAAACAGATTATTTCATGTATTGAATAATTATATTTGCATTACATAGATAGATGATTTTAAAATATAGATTAAGTTTTAAATTAGTATTAAAACAATTTCTTTAAAATTAAAATAAGAGATTTGATATGTTTTCCCCCTGGCCGTCTCATTATCTGGCCGTCTGCGGGGTAAAAAGGACCAGGATACAAATTAAAAAAAACTGCAAAATACACATTTCTACAATGATGAATTAGCTGGGATTTTTACAGAACATAGTCAGATAGTTGTTTGTTTGATATAATTGGTTTGGTTTTCAAAATATAATTGCTCGAAGTCAAATTGGACCTTCGTGCCCCGCCCTATTCTACCCTAATAAGTAATTCAATATAAATACGTTTCAACGGTTTAATATCTAATATAAATCTATAACACATGTAATATCTATCATATTTATCAAACAATGTTGAATCTGTGAAAGAATATAAAATAAAATTAACATTTTTTATTAAATTAGGTAAAATATGAATTAAACTATTTTAAAGGTTATTAACCTATGTCTCTGACTTTTATTATTTATTATTTTTTTAAAATTGTAAGCAATACTCTCTATGTGGAGCAAGTTAGTCAAATGGATTATGATGGAGAGGTAGTATAATATTTTTATATGAAATAGATGCAAGAGATGAAAGGAATGAACTTACAAAAATAAAATTCAAGAACTGAACAAATTAGAGATTCTGTCCATGAACATCAAGGCTAATGTTGTCCCAACTCACATATTTTCATTAAAAACCAAATGATTATTAAATTCATATTTCGATATCTCTTATAAACCTCGCAGATTAAGTTCAGTTAATTTAACATCTTTTAGCATTAAACTAACATAATGTTTCTTTAATATAATTTTTTATACTAGTTTGGTCACCTTTCTTGTATTATGTGGTATTTGTGCAAATTTAATTTAAAGGATTTTTGTCTTCATTATTTTTATTAGTATTATGAACCATATGAAATCAATAAATATAATAAGTTTTAACAAGCTCGAAGTTCAGAGACTATTTAAATTAAATAATTATAATAATTATAATTTGAAAATTATAATATTGACCTATTCATAATTATCTTAACCTGATATAAGAAAGCAAAGTATTAAATGATTTTTGAACTTAATATGTGAGTCCCTTATGTCTTGTAAAATATTGTAAGAATAATTTTCAGATAGATTTTTTATAATAAAATATTGATTAAACAATAGATTAGCACTACTATTTTCTATAAATTATTATTTCTTATGATTAATTTTTTTCATTGCCCAATTTAAAATTACTGCGCAGTAGTTTCGGCACGTGCTATTGCGAACAATGATTTTGAAAGCGACCCCTTATTTAACATAATCTTGCAAGTAGGGTCCTATTGCGTTTCTTTTGAACCCAAGACGTTTTTGTATTCGATAAAGTTCGTAAAGGCATATTGTTCAACTATAACGAAAAACATGAAGATACGGGAGAGTGGAAATAAAGTCAGAAGACTAAATTCTTACAAAATATCGACAACGTTTATAATTTATGTATTAGAATTATAAGTATTATGAAAATATATTGCCAAACAATATTTTAGTTTGTAATAATAAATTTAATCAAAATCTATGGAAAATTATCGTTAGCTTTCATTCAAATTCGTGTTGAGGTTACTAACATGCATTGTAATCGTATTTGAATATCAGTTTTACTTATAAGGAGGTTCTTAAAAATATGCCTGCAATGCTAAGGATTAATTAATACATAACATAAAAATTAATCTAATTCTTGGCCTAAATATAAAAATAAATCAAAAATAAACATTATATAAGGTATTTTGTCTACTGCACATAGGTTAAATCGAATTTTCAACGTTTCTTAAGTCAAAATACGAATAACATTATAAAATTGTACTAAACATAACAATTTCATATATTATCTATTATATTGAGGTTTTATTGATTCTGTGATTTTGTATCAAAATAATATTCCGAATTAGCTTTTAGTAATTTTTTATTATTTTAATTCAATACGACTAGCAATACTACCATGCTCCTCCTTCCATTAATGCTTCATGTCTAAAAGCTCCGTATAAAATTGTTTTACTTTACATGAAGCCTCTTTGATGAATCGAGAATAGTAACCCACTTGGTTAAAGCATCTTAGTGACGCACAGATTGCGTTATTCTTTCTGGAAATGTCTTTGGCACAATTCCATTGTGCAATCGGAATCAGAAGATTTTAGTGGTATGATCACGACGCACGTGCTCCTTAGGTTTGGGTCACACAAGAAATGCATCCTTGTCGAATCTATTTTATTAAGATAGATTTTATTTAATTGAAAAGTATAAAAAATATATGGAAGACTTATATGTTATACGTAACTATATCTTAATCGACCCATGGCGGCTAATGGAATAGAATGAAATAAATAAAAATATTGTCTTTGTAAATGTAAATATTGTCTTTTTTGAGAAAATTATTATAACTTTCAATTAATTCTTTTTTATTGAAATGTGTACTTTTTTGGAAATTCTTAATCATGTAATTCCAGGGTTTAGTTAAATGTCATCGTGGAGTTGCAAACCAAAAATTCAAATTTAATACATGATGTTTACAAACTGATTTTGAGAACTCTTTAGAAATTAGTTATCTTATTATCAGGCGTATCTAATACTTTTGTACTACATGATTTTTCTTATTGATGCAGCAATGCTGGGGAAGGGGTAATTTCACTTGATCCATAATGCTATCTATATTTTCAATTAAAAACCGATGTCATTACTGCTTGACATAAGGCTGTTATGGAGACCAGTATCAAATCTGGAACCTCTGATTCGAAGTCTATCTAAATACTAGGCTACGGAAGAAACTATTTTAGTAAATTAGTAAGACAAAATTGTACAGAAAGATGTACAGATATTCATTAGTGCTCTACTCGATGACATACCCATTATTGGTAAGGAAAATTTCACTTAATTTGTCTTGTCTTATATATTACTTAATTTTCAATTATTATTGCTAGAGCTTAATTTTTTTAAATTTTCGATATCAGAATTTTTGCTATACTGTGCAAGTAATCAATATATTATTGTTTTTTAGCGCAATTGATCAACATAGTACTTTTTTGCCTAAAATTTAGTTTTTTTATTTATCTATATAATTTTGAAAAATGTTATAAGCTATAAAGAGGAAATTTGTCAGTTGGAATGGATTTGTTTGAATCCAGATTTTTCATAATATATATTATTTAATTTAAAATTATTTTTCAATGAGAACCAATGCGGGTTAAGTCAAAAGAACTAGAGTGTTTTTTTTAATTATTTCCAAAATCCTTAAAATGTTTCATAGAAATTTTATTTGCTCCACATTTGAGTCAAAATTAAATATTTTTTATAATACACATAAATGAAGAAGTATAAATATGCTATCTTTTAATAAATGTTATTCAGAAATACGACTACACGATATCTATATTTAATAAAGGCAATTTTAGCAGTAATTTCTTTTCACAAAAAAGAACCATAGTCACACTTCAAAAATCACAAATCAATATCTTCAATAAATTTACGGATCACCCAAATTCTGTCGCTTTTATATATTCTACATTCAGAAAGTAATATAATTCAAAATGAAAGGGAATCTTTTACATTCGGTATGGAACAATCTTAAACAATAAGTTCACCCTTATATTCTACGGAGCGTTACTACAGTATTTGTTCTACTTGATGTCCCCCAAAAGTTTTTATACAATAAAAGACGTAGTACCTGAATCCTAAAGACGAAAAAATAAGGGTCCAACTTTTAACGGAAGGGTCCAATTTTTAGGTGTCGCACTTCGGCCACGCTTAGACGTTAGAACTGACTAGTGACTACATATATTTAGACGGCTAGCTGGTAAGTAGCCATCATATTATTGTTTATAATAGATTAATTTTTTGTTTTTTATATAAAAATTTTAAATATATATTTTTATTTATTTTCTAATCATCAATATAAATTCTCTCAAGTTTATGAAGACATTTGTTTTAAAAGTTAAATGATTATTATGATGCTCATATTTTAAAGTAATTTTAGTTACATTAGCAGTACCTTTCCGTGGTCAGGGGTAAGAACTTTACGTTAGAACTAGAAGTTTCCGTACCCAGACTACCTAATATCGAGTAGTGTGATATAGGTTTGCTCATTTGAATATATAGATTCAAATATTTTCAAGTAAAAATAGATCTACCCCGGCATTGTTGCATCTATTTAAAAATCATCAATGTAAGAAAAATACTAATAAAAAAAATATAGTATAGGGCCAACCGTTGGGTTGCTTCTAGAAAAGAGGCCGTTGTTAAGGAGATTATATAAAACATCATCACAAACAACTGTAAATTCTCAGAGTTTTTGAATAATTTACTTTACATTGCGGATTACTAGCTACCCCACTAAGTTGCTTAATATTTTAATCTGGATACTTTGCAATGCAATATTTTTGTTCCCACAGAATCAGAAAGAGTGCACAAGATATTAACGATTTTCTGATCGTTTATGGATTGTTTAGTTATTTAAGATAGAGGGGCAACTCAGATCAACACCGTTAACTATAAGCCAACTCATTCACTGAGGGTTGCATATTAATATGGACATACAATAAATACGTTGAACTGGTGGGTAATGAAATAGTGCTTTAAGGAAAATTGAAGTGGTGTTTAATAAAATAATTAAATAAATTTGAAAATACTCGTAGATTTGAATAATAACATTCGAATTGAAAATGATTGATAGGGATTGATAGTTCTAAAATAAATTAGTGTAATCATTATATTATACACAATACCTATGGTAAGCAAGTATGTTAAAAATTAGTACATATTTTTAGGAACAAAATTTTGTAAAATATCCGTTAAATTGATGTTCATATGTTTAGTAATATTTTTTGCCATCAAGTGACGTATTTGTTTATTTTATTATTGGGAAAAAACCCTAATTTAATTTTAAATTACAAATCAAACATTCTACACGAAAATTTGTAACTTATTTACTTTATATTATAAATTATTTATTACTGTATATTTATATTATATTAAAAAGTAAAGTTTCAAATAGCAATTATTTATTGACTTTCCAAATCCATATAATATAATTTTAAACGAAAAAAAATTACATTTTTTCAATATAATTCACACTGGATATTTCGTGATAACAATCGGAAAAATTGTGTGTGGGCATAACACAAATTAAGTCTTTGAAAAAATATATTTTGAAAGGTTTTTATATTATGAAATATGTAGTAAACGATTTTAGAAAAATAATAACTAATAATAAATAAAAAAACAAAAGATACTAATGAAGATTTGCGAGACAATAACGTACCAATTTTCTAAAATTTCTTATATTTTAATTTTCTTATAATTATAATAATAAATTAATCTTAAGTGAAAATCAGTTAACTTGCTTGTTTATAAATTTAAATTCTGATAATACTAAAACCAAAAATATGTTGAAACAATTATTATATAAACAAAAGCCTTCTTTCTATAACATAAGCAAAAAATAATTTCGTAATTTCAAATAATATACTGTTTTTGATATTGCATTAATTTCAAAACAAAACAATTTTTAACTATAGTAGGAATAAAATCGCAACAGATGCATACTAAATTCATTCCGTATTGCACAAATAACTCCAAAACTTATTGTGCAAATTATATTATATCAAATAGTGTAACATTAAGCAAACAATATCTAAACTTTGTTTAATATTGTCAATAAAGTAATCACGTGCTGTTTATATAAAGTAAATAATTTGAAGTCATTAACATTTATTACCAATTAAGTTTAGTTAGTTATGTTATTTATTGTAGACTTCGATATTTTACATAAAATATGTTTTAAATTTAACAATATAATTAAAAGTCTTATATATTTAGAATTATATAAACAATTAATTACAAATTATTTGTTAATATGATTTTTAAAATAAAGATTTTCTCATTGTTTGTGGTCTATATTTTGTATGTGGCAGCAGCTCCTCCAAAAACTTTACAAAAAAGTGAAACGCTGAAGCATGTATTTGCGGTAAATATTATATTTTTATGTGAATCCTCTATGTAATAAATTCATATTTATTGATATTAAATAAACAATATTCAGGTATTGAGGGCGTTTAAGCATGATCCATTTGATTACCCAGGAGGCCCAAACATAACAGGAAAACCGGAAAGTTCAAGTAAAATAATTTGGGTAAAGTATTCATTCTATAAATAACCATAATTTGAAGAATTATGGGTAAATTTTTATTTTAAATAGCAGTTCAAACTTCAAACAAAAGTTAAAATCTTCTTTCATAGAGTTTCATAAGATATTGTTGAAAATTAATGATGTGTTGAAAAATGTATATTTAATTAGGAAAAAACATATGATATATATATATATATATATATATATATATATATATGTATATATATATATCTTATATATAAAAATGAATCGCAAAATATGTTGGTAAGCGCATAACTCAACAACGCCTGGACCAATTTGGGCAATTATTTTTTAAAATATTCGTTTGAAGTCCAAGGATGGTTCTTATGGCGGGAAAAAATCGAATAATTGCCGGAAAAACCATAAAAACAGCTTTTCTTTTTTACATACAAACGTTTACTAACTAAAACGTAGAATCAATTGGAGCTTTAATTTTTATAATAAAATAAGGTAAATTGATGGACAGATATATTGAAGGATATGTAAAATGGTAGAGGGAAGAACTGGTAGATAGACGAATATGTAGACAAATAAACAGGTTGACATGTTAATTAGTAGACATATAGAACGGGATGACAGGTAAATTGGAAAGCAGGTAAATTGGTTGACAGGTAAAATGGTGTATTGTTAAACAGGTCGATAGGTAAATTCTTAGAGATATGAATTAATAGAGGTGAATTGGTATACAAGTAAATTGGTGAAAAGGTAATTTGTGGATAGCTGGTGGTCAGGTAAATTATGAAATGGTAGACTGGACAACTGGTAGATTGACAAATAACAAAACGAATAAACAGGTTGACAGGCAAATTGGTAGACACGTGAAACGGGTTGATAGATAAATAGGGTGACAGTTATATTGGTAAGCCGGTAAAATGGTAGATTGATTAGCAAGTTGACAGTTAAATTTGTAGGCAAATTGTTAAATAAAAAAATTGTTGAACAGATAGTAGTAACGTTAAACTAAATGTAACAAATCACGGCAAAGCGTGATCGGGTACAGCTAGTATATATATATATATATATATATATATATATATATATATATATATATATATATATACTCGTATATAACTTTATAGCCCGGAATCGAAATGGCTTACCAATCAGGAGTACATTTAGCATCTTTATATGGTGTGCTTTTTGGCATAAAAAATGGACCACAACAAATTATAGGTTAATAGCTCCAGGTCAAAGTTGGATTAAACATTCAGCATTAGTTGTTGCAGCGGGATTACAAAAAATGTAAGATGATATTCCAAAAAATAAATAATATATTGCAATCATAAAATCGCAAACTTAGTTGTAATTGTACTTTTATTGATTATGATAGACAAAAGATAAGAAAGACAATTGGACACCTGAGGAAATAAAATCCATAGTCCCAGACGCAAAGGTTCATGTACGTACTTTAAACCACAGACTAATAATTTTTAAAATTTGAATGCCATAACCAATATTTTCATTTTTTGTGTTAGGTTGGACATTTTTTTGATAGAGTTACTTGTCCAAGATATTTTGAATATTTAAACAAAACTAGAAGTAAACTCAAAAAAGATATTGGTAATATTGAGAAAAATCCAAGGATTGAAAAAACAACCAGACATCAATACGACCGTGATGGATTCTATATGGCTGGCTTACGAAACTTACATTCAGGTATTTTATATTGTAAAAATATTCTATTATATTTAGGCGGCACTTATCTGTACGACCATTTATGAAATATATAGAAACAAAGTTATAGACTTCCATGGGTGGATAAAAATATAATGAAATTGAAACAATTTTCACAAAATTTATTGTTCAATGCTTATCAAGAAACACAAATGAAAAAACTTTCAGGAGGTAAGATTGATAAAGATTAACTCAAAACTTATTGTTATGAAAGCAAGTTCATTTCAGGTCCAATATTGAAAGATATTTTAGAAGAAATTGATTTACTTATTAAGGAAAAATCTAAATATTCGACAACTTCTAATATGACAATAATAACTTTATCTCAAATTCAGTTTGTCGCATTATTATCGACTTTCTTTCCAAGTGGAACGAGGTATCTAGACAAACCTATAGATCCTATTTATTTTTATCCAGACGAAGGCGCAAAACTAATGATTGAACTGCATCAAAATAAAAATAAAAAATATGAGATAAAAGTAAAATATTTGTATATTTTATGACTCCACATTATGTTACTACTGACAGTATTGTTTTTAGGTGTACTACTCATATAGTGAAATACAGAAACTGGGAGTTTTAAAAATACCTCAATGTGATCCACTAGGCTTGTGTGATTATGAGCATCTCTCCAAAGTTTTGGAAGAATATATAAAATTTCAGATGTGCAGCAAAAAGAGAATGCACTAAATAATGAGTTGACTGTGATAATATCGATTATACGTCAAATTGTAAGCATTTATAGAATAAAATTACTTATATATAATAAAAATAATTTCAAAAATTAGTTTTGGAAGAGTTTGACGATGCAGATAAATTAAAACACTATAATTTTTATCTAGTTCTTCTTCATAAGACAATTGTAAATAAACATTGTATATGAAAGAATTTGGAAACCGATTTACAATGAATATGAAATTTAGTTGACAGGTTATACCTAATATTTATCAAGCCTAAGCTATGCTTGATTGAAGTCAAACATCTTATATTTACAGACTTAAAAAAGTTAAGAGCATAAACAACGAGTCGAAATATATACGTAGTTAGTTATATTTCACCATAAGCAAGACTTGTCTGACCATCTCTGATTTAGTCCTATTTATAAAAATTACAGGAAGACTTAAAAAATTTAATTTAAATGAAAGACAAGACTATCTAATAAAAATACATATAAGAACTTTTTATTTTAAAAAAGGTAAATGTAACCGAAGTAATAATGAGAAATAAATAGTATTTTCAAGAGTTATAAAACAAAAATAATTAAGCTTTAAATAGAGCAAGAAATAAAAGAAGTTTTGTTTATTTATTAGTTAATCAAAACCTTAAAAACAAGAAACTAACAAAAAATGTATTAATGAAGAAATAAGAACTTGTCTCGCAATTTATATATATATATATGCATAAATTAATGAAGAATTTTATTTAAATATCAATAGTAAATGCAATTTTCAAAAAAAAAAAAAACGAATTGATATTCATGACATTCTTTACATAAATATACGAATATATACATATATATTAAACGCATTCACGAATGTAACTACCGAATCGATCAAACAAAACACAAATTTAAATATCATCCCTATTATAAAAAATGTATCCTCTAGTATATTATTATGCATTATTTACTCATCATAATACCGACCCACGCATTTCGAATTTTAATTAATCAACGTTTAACAACTAGCCCTTGATAATTGTTTCATATCGCACGTAAGGCAACGTAACCTCTGAGGGCGATCCGATCGTGCCTGACGGGCGCACGCTTTCACCGCGTTGACATCTGTTCATCTTGCTCCACCCCGTTGTTCAGAAAATTCAAATAACTCACGGTTTTTATTAAAAATTCTCACG
The DNA here is from genome assembly GCF_003426905.1 of Ctenocephalides felis. Lineage (NCBI taxonomy): Eukaryota > Metazoa > Arthropoda > Insecta > Siphonaptera > Pulicidae > Ctenocephalides > Ctenocephalides felis. Next base: position 26,046,093 of record NW_020539725.1, on the reverse strand, counting down.
ATAGTAGGAAGCGACAGTTTCCGTTATGATGAATGTGGACACAGGATCATTAAAAATGAAACGATTCGTGGGGAAATGTTTGATCTACTATCAGGAATCTGGAACTTGTTCATAGGATAAATAGATAGGCAAATCTAAAAACTAACAATGAAATTGAGTCAGAGCTACTATTAAATCATTACCTGTCTAAAAACTTCTTATTATTATATTATAACTATTTTTTTTTCTGTACTTGATAAGCGTACGTTTTATATTTTTATTTGAAGTCATTCTGAATAATTTTATTTTTATTTATTCAATGAACTATACATATATAATATATGTATAGTTCATTGAATTTGAGTAAAATTATTCAGAATGACTTCAAATAAAAATATAAAACGATATATGATATATATGTGCATATTTCTTTGGTCTAATTGTAAGTTAAAAAATAATTTAATGAAAAACAATGGTCTGTTTTCAACTTGCCTTTGGTCAAAATGTCACTTACACCAAGTTTTTTTTTAAACTTTTATTTACAAGGAAACTAAATTTGTCAGCATCTAATCGGCGTGATTGGAAACTGATACATTTTTACCTTTTTTTGAAATTCCGAACGTAAAAATATATTGTTCATAATCCGCGAGTATTGTGTAGAAAGTTTAATCCCATTATTTATGTTAATCAAACAAAATTTGGATAATTCTAAAAGTTCTAAAACTATTTGGTTGAGATATTATTGGAGTTATGATTATAGAAGTATGCCTAAAATAGTTCTAAGACTATTCTGGACTGAGTTATTAGTTGGAGATCAGTTGACCGATTCACTCAATAACATTTTTTTAAATATGTATTTAAATAAACTAATTTAATCCAGAGTGCATTCTTTTATTTATAAGCTTCTATTCTGGATTATTTCTGCAAAAACCGCTGTTATCATAGCTCAAACAAAATAACCAAGAATACATTAAAAAAAATGAAAATTTTAGATACGATAAAGCTTTCAGTAAAAATTTATTTGAAAACATATGAAAAAATGATTTTATAGGAAAGTAGCTTTTTACCCAAAATATTGTATTAAACAATGTAGTACAAACCTTCTGATGATATAAATAATGTTATAAAAGTAAAGTTAGTACTTTACGAACTAGTAATTACGTACAACTAATTACGAAGCAAAAAAGTGATGATTTAGAATGGCTTTTAACGTTAATTTTTTACTATAAGAAATTGTATTTTACCAAAATAAATCAATGATTAGCATCTATCGAAAAGTTTTCATTCTACAATGTAGACACAGCGGATCAAATTGCGAGGAAATACAAATTTAAAGAGTTACAGATAACTTTTCCAAGTCACGAATATTAATATTTACTCATTACATTCTAAGAGTTGCAGATAGCCTTTCCAAGTTTTTTTCAACATCCTTTGTTTTATCTAGCACAAACGTTTCAAAGCTCAAATTTGTACTTAAGTAAAAAGGACTAGTTAAAGCTCTTTACTGAAGCAATAGAACTAGGCACCGATTTTCGAGAATCCCGTAAACAACCAAAAAAAAAGTCAAAAGCCAAGCTCATAATCATGATCAAAAGTTCATAGAAGTTGATTTTTCTACGATAAATTTCATTCTAGTTTCCTGCAGAATTTTGCCGTTATTTTGGTAAATTTAATATCCGTTTTGCTATTTAGATATCATAAATCATATCTGAACTGGATATTTTTTTCCATGCACATGCTACTACCTATGGCTACCTATTTGCATCCGGTCAAAAGCCCCAAATCTTGCGGAAGTTAAGAAGCGTGATGTATAATTTATTATTTATCTTCATCCTGATCGAGCAAATATAAATAGACGGTGGGTCAACAACGGACTTTTGACTTATGAAAATACATAAAACTGCAAAATATATAGTATATCTGAGGTCCTAACAAAATATTTTTTTCATAATAAACGGATTATTTATAAAAAAAATTATTAAAAAATATTATATTGCATAACCATAATTTAAAATATTATTGATGGTAATAAAATATTCAAAATTATTTAAAATAGTAAATAACACAATAAAAATTAAGCAACATTTAATGATACAAATAATTTAATGATGTTGATTTAAAAAAATCTTGTGCTCATTTATTAGCAATTTTAAATTTATTTGACTCAATTTTCTTTTGCAATCTCGTAATAATATGATGCTTTTTTATTTATTTTTCTACATTGAAGGAAATAGCATTAGTGTTTTATGAAATGAAGGAATTCGCAGTGCTCAATTGTTTATAACAATACAGTACCTATGCTGTAAGAGTTTGAAAATTGAAATTATATTGTCTCCACAATTATATGTAATGTAATATGTAATATTTAAATATGTAAATATTCAAAAATATAAAAATAATTAAAAGAAACAAATAAATTTCAAACTTGTTTCCATGTTTCTATTAAATTCACAAGGTCAAAAATAGAGTTCCTTCTCTCGTAATATGCTAATAAAAAATCATCTAACAGGAAGTCTTTGTTGGATACTATGAGAACATATCCAGAATCCTGTTTCGAACGCACAGGATATTATCAAGGATACAAGTGTGAGTTTTTGTTCGACTGTCCGGAACTAACCAAAAATGATCATTACGAGTTCAAAAAAAAATCGAATGATGATTTCATCATTCGGCTACACTTTTT
>NW_020539725.1:26008595-26042431 GCF_003426905.1 Ctenocephalides felis | reverse complement strand
GACTTGGAAAAGTTATCTGTAACTCTTTAAATTTGTATTTCCTCGCAATTTGATCCGCTGTGTCTACATTGTAGAATGAAAACTTTTCGATAGATGCTAATCATTGATTTATTTTGGTAAAATACAATTTCTTATAGTAAAAAATTAACGTTAAAAGCCATTCTAAATCATCACTTTTTTGCTTCGTAATTAGTTGTACGTAATTACTAGTTCGTAAAGTACTAACTTTACTTTTATAACATTATTTATATCATCAGAAGGTTTGTACTACATTGTTTAATACAATATTTTTGGGTAAAAAGCTACTTTCCTATAAAATCATTTTTTCATATGTTTTCAAATAAATTTTTACTGAAAGCTTTATCGTATCTAAAATTTTCATTTTTTTTAATGTATTCTTGGTTATTTTGTTTGAGCTATGATAACAGCGGTTTTTGCAGAAATAATCCAGAATAGAAGCTTATAAAATAAAAGAATGCACTCTGGATTAAATTAGTTTATTTAATACATATTTATAAAAAAATGTTATTGAGTGAATCGGTCAACTGATCTCCAACTAATAACTCAGTCCAGAATAGTCTTAGAACTATTTTAGGCATACTTCTATAATCATAACTCCAATAATATCTCAACCAAATAGTTTTAGAACTTTTAGAATTATCCAAAATTTTGTTTGATTAACATAAATAATGGGATTAAACTTTCTACACAATACTCGCGGATTATGAACAATATATTTTTACGTTCGGAATTTCAAAAAAAGGTAAAAATGTATCAGTTTCCAATCACGCCGATTAGATGCTGACAAATTTAGTTTCCTTGTAAATAAAAGTTTAAAAAAAAACTTGGTGTAAGTGACATTTTGACCAAAGGCAAGTTGAAAACAGACCATTGTTTTTCATTAAATTATTTTTTAACTTACAATTAGACCAAAGAAATATGCACATATATATCATATATCGTTTTATATTTTTATTTGAAGTCATTCTGAATAATTTTACTCAAATTCAATGAACTATACATATATTATATATGTATAGTTCATTGAATAAATAAAAATAAAATTATTCAGAATGACTTCAAATAAAAATATAAAACGTACGCTTATCAAGTACAGAAAAAAAAATAGTTATAATATAATAATAAGAAGTTTTTAGACAGGTAATGATTTAATAGTAGCTCTGACTCAATTTCATTGTTAGTTTTTAGATTTGCCTATCTATTTATCCTATGAACAAGTTCCAGATTCCTGATAGTAGATCAAACATTTCCCCACGAATCGTTTCATTTTTAATGATCCTGTGTCCACATTCATCATAACGGAAACTGTCGCTTCCTACTATCGTGAGAATTTTTAATAAAAACCGTGAGTTATTTGAATTTTCTGAACAACGGGGTGGAGCAAGATGAACAGATGTCAAACGCGGTGAAAGCGTGCGCCCGTCAGGCACGATCGGATCGCCCTCAGAGGTTACGTTGCCTTACGTGCGATATGAAACAATTATCAAGGGCTAGTTGTTAAACGTTGATTAATTAAAATTCGAAATGCGTGGGTCGGTATTATGATGAGTAAATAATGCATAATAAATATACTAGAGGATACATTTTTTATAATAGGGATGATATTTAAATTTGTGTATTTGTTTGATCGATTCGGTAGTTACATTCGTGAATGCGTTTAATATATATGTATATATTCGTATATTTATGTAAAGAATGTCATGAATATCAATTTCGTTTTTTTTTTGAAAATTGCATTTACTATTGATATTTAAATAAAATTCTTCATTAATTTATGCATATATATATATATAAATTGCGAGACAAGTTCTTATTTCTTCATTAATACATTTTTTGTTAGTTTCTTGTTTTTAAGGTTTTGATTAACTAATAAATAAACAAAACTTCTTTTATTTCTTGCTCTATTTAAAGCTTAATTATTTTTGTTTTATAACTCTTGAAAATACTATTTATTTCTCATTATTACTTCGGTTACATTTACCTTTTTTAAAATAAAAAGTTCTTATATGTATTTTTATTAGATAGTCTTGTCTTTCATTTAAATTAAAATTTTTTAAGTCTTCCTGTAATTTTTATAAATAGGACTAAATCAGAGATGGTCAGACAAGTCTTGCTTATGGTGAAATATAACTAACTACGTATATATTTCGACTCGTTGTTTTATGCTCTTAACTTTTTTAAGTCTGTAAAATATAAGATGTTGACTTCAATCAAGCATAGCTTAGGCTTGATAAATATTAGGTATAACCTGTCAACTTAAATTTCATATTCATTGTAAATCGGTTTCCAAATTCTTTCATATACAATGTTTATTTACATTGTCTTATGAAGAACTAGATAAAAATTATAGTGTTTAATTTATCTGCATCGTCAAACTCTTCCAAAACTAAATTTTTGAAATTATTTTTATTATATATAAGTAATTTATTCTATAAATGCTTACAATTTGACGTATTATCGATATTATCACAGTCAACTCATTATTTAGTGCATAATCTCTTTTGCTGCACATCTGAAATTTTATATTCTTCCAAAACTTTGGAGAGATGCTCATAATCACACAAGCCTAGTGGATCACATTGAGGTATTTTTAAAACTCCCAGTTTCTGTATTTCACTATATGAGTAGTACACCTAAAAACAATACTGTCAGTAGTAACATAATGTGGAGTCATAAAATATACAAATATTTTACTTTTATCTCATATTTTTTATTTTTATTTTGATGCAGTTCAATCATTAGTTTTGCGCCTTCGTCTGGATAAAAATAAATAGGATCTATAGGTTTGTCTAGATACCTCGTTCCACTTGGAAAGAAAGTCGATAATAATGCGACAAACTGAATTTGAGATAAAGTTATTATTGTCATATTAGAAGTTGTCGAATATTTAGATTTTTCCTTAATAAGTAAATCAATTTCTTCTAAAATATCTTTCAATATTGGACCTGAAATGAACTTGCTTTCATAACAATAAGTTTTGAGTTAATCTTTATCAATCTTACCTCCTGAAAGTTTTTTCATTTGTGTTTCTTGATAAGCATTGAACAATAAATTTTGTGAAAATTGTTTCAATTTCATTATATTTTTATCCACCCATGGAAGTCTATAACTTTGTTTCTATATATTTCATAAATGGTCGTACAGATAAGTGCCGCCTAAATATAATAGAATATTTTTACAATATAAAATACCTGAATGTAAGTTTCGTAAGCCAGCCATATAGAATCCATCACGGTCGTATTGATGTCTGGTTGTTTTTTCAATCCTTGGATTTTCTCAATATTACCAATATCTTTTTTGAGTTTACTTCTAGTTTTGTTTAAATATTCAAAATATCTTGGACAAGTAACTCTATCAAAAAAATGTCCAAACTAAACACAAAAAATGAAAATATTGGTTATGGCATTCAAATTTTAAAAATATTAGTCTGTGGTTTAAAGTACGTACATGAACCTTTGCGTCTGGGACTATGGATTTTATTTCCTCAGGTGTCCAATTGTCTTTCTTATCTTTTGTCTATCATAATCAATAAAAGTACAATTACAACTAAGTTTGCGATTTTATGATTGCAATATATTATTTATTTTTTGGAATATCATCTTACATTTTTTTGTAATCCCGCTGCAACAACTAATGCTGAATGTTTAATCCAACTTTGACCTGGAGCTATTAACCTATAATTTGTTGTGGTCCATTTTTTATGCCAAAAAGCACACCATATAAAGATGCTAAATGTACTCCTGATTGGTAAGCCATTTCGATTCCGGGCTATAAAGTTATATACGAGTATATATATATATATATATATATATATATATATATATATATATATATACTAGCTGTACCCGATCACGCTTTGCCGTGATTTGTTACATTTAGTTTAACGTTACTACTATCTGTTCAACAATTTTTTTATTTAACAATTTGCCTACAAATTTAACTGTCAACTTGCTAATCAATCTACCATTTTACCGGCTTACCAATATAACTGTCACCCTATTTATCTATCAACCCGTTTCACGTGTCTACCAATTTGCCTGTCAACCTGTTTATTCGTTTTGTTATTTGTCAATCTACCAGTTGTCCAGTCTACCATTTCATAATTTACCTGACCACCAGCTATCCAACAAATTACCTTTTCACCAATTTACTTGTATACCAATTCACCTGTCTATTAATTCATATCTCTAAGAATTTACCTATCGACCTGTTTAACAATACACCATTTTACCTGTCAACCAATTTACCTGCTTTCCAATTTACCTGTCATCCCGTTCTATATGTCTACTAATTAACATGTCAACCTGTTTATTTGTCTACATATTCGTCTATCTACCAGTTCTTCCCTCTACCATTTTACATATCCTTCAATATATCTGTCCATCAATTTACCTTATTTTATTATAAAAATTAAAGCTCCAATTGATTCTACGTTTTAGTTAGTAAACGTTTGTATGTAAAAAAGAAAAGAGCTGTTTTTATGGTTTTTCCGGCAATTATTCGATTTTTTCCCGCCATAAGAACCATCCTTGGACTTCAACGAATATTTTAAAAAAATAATTGCCCAAATTGGTCCAGGCGTTGTTGAGTTATGCGCTTACCAACATATTTTGCGATTCATTTTTATATATAAGATATATATATATACATATATATATATATATATATATATATATATATATCATATGTTTTTTCCTAATTAAATATACAATTTTTCAAACACATCATTAATTTTCAACAAATATCTTATGAAACTCTATGAAAGAAGATTTTAACTTTTGTTTGAAGTTTGAACTGCTATTTAAAAATAAAATTACCCATAATTCTTCAAATTATGGTTATTTATAGAATGAATACTTTACCCAAATTATTTTACTTGAACTTTCCGGTTTTCCTGTTATGTTTGGGCCTCCTGGGTAATCAAATGGATCATGCTTAAACGCCCTCAATACCTGAATAGTAACGAATATGGTTTATTAATATATATTATATAAGTTTATTTAATATCAATAAATATGAATTTATTACATAGAGGATTCACATAAAAATATAATATTTACCGCAAATACATGCTTCAGCGTTTCACTTTTTTGTAAAGTTTTTGGAGGAGCTGCTGCCACATACAAAATATAGACCACAAACATAAGAAAATCTTTATTTTAAAAATCATATTAACAAATAATTTGTAATTAATTGTTTATATAATTCTAAATATATGACTTTTAATTATATTGTTAAATTTAAAACATATTTTATGTAAAATATCGAAGTCTACAATAAATAACATAACTAACTAAACTTAATTGGTAATAAATGTTAATGACTTCAAATTATTTACTTTATATAAACAGCACGTGATTACTTTATTGACAATATTAAACAAAGTTTAGATATTGTTTGCTTAATGTTACACTATTTGATATAATATAATTTGCACAATAAGTTTTGGAGTTATTTTGTGCAATACGGAATGAATTTAGTATGCATCTGTTGCGATTTTATTCCTACTATAGTTAAAAATAGTTTTGTTTTGAAATTAATGCAAATATCAAAAACAGTATATTATTTGAAATTACGAAATTATTATTTTGCTTATGTTATAGAAAGAAGGCTTTTGTTTATATAATAATTGTTTCAACATTATTTTTGGTTTTAGTATTATCAGAATTTAAATTTATAAACAAGCAAGTTAACTGATTTTCACTTAAGATTAATTTATTATTATAATTATAAGAAAATTAAAATATAAGAAATTTTAGAAAATTGGTACGTTATTGTCTCGCAAATCTTCATTAGTATCTTTTGTTTTTTATTTATTATTAGTATTTATTATTTCTAAAATCGTTTACTACATATTTCATAATAATAAAAACCTTTCAAAAATATATTTTTCAAAGACTTAATTTGTGGTTATGCCCACACACAATTTTTCCGATTGTTATCACGAAATATCCAGTGTGAATTATATTGAAAAAATGTAATTTTTTTCGTTAAAAATTATATTATATGGATTTGGAAAGTCAATAAATAATTTGCTATTTGAAACTTTACTTTTTAATATAAATATAAATATACAGTAATAAATAATTTATAATATAAAGTAAATAAGTTACAAATTTTCGTGTAGAATGTTTGATTTGTAATTTAAAATTAAATTAGGGTTTTTTCCCAATAATAAAATAAACAAATACGTCACTTGATGGCAAAAAATATTACTAAACATATGAACATCAATTTAACGGATATTTTACATAAATTTTGTTCCTAAAAATATGTACTAATTTTTAACATACTTGCTTACCATAGGTATTGTGTATAATATAATGATTACACTAATTTATTTTAGAACTATCAATCCCTATCAATCATTTTCAATTCGAATGTTATTATTCAAATCTACGAGTATTTTCAAATTTATTTAATTATTTTATTAAACACCACTTCAATTTTCCTTAAAGCACTATTTCATTACCCACCAGTTCAACGTATTTATTTGTATGTCCATATTAATATGCAACCCTCAGTGAATGAGTTTGGCTTATAGTTAACGGTGTTGATCTGAGTTGCCCCTCTATCTTAAATAACTAAACAATCCATAAACGATCAGAAAAATCGTTAATATCTTGTGCACATCTTTCTGATTCTGTGGGAACAAAAATATTGCATTGCAAAGTATCCAGATTAAAATATATAAGCAACTTAGTGGGGTAGCTAGTAATCCGCAAATGTAAAGTAAAATTATTCAAAAACTCTGAGAATTTAACAGTTGTTTGTGATGATGTTTTATATAATCTCCTTAACAACGGCCTCTTTTCTAGAAGCAACCCAACGGTTGGCCCTATACTATATTTTTTTTATTAGTATTTTTCTTACATTGATGATTTTTAAATAGATGCAACAATGCCGGGGTAGATCTATTTTTACTTGAAAATATTTGAATCTATATATTCAAATGAGCAAACCTATATCACTACTACTCGATATTAGGTAGTCTGGGTACGGAAACTTCTAGTTCTAACGTAAAGTTCTTACCCCTGACCACGGAAAGGTACTGCTAATGTAACTAAAATTACTTTAAAATATGAGCATCATAATAAATCATTTAACTTTTAAAACAAATGTCTTCATAAACTTGAGAGAATTTATATTGATGATTAGAATAATAAATAAAATAATATTTAAAATTTTTATATAAACAAAAAAATTAATCTATTATAAACAATAATATGATGGCTACTTACCAGCTAGCCGTCTAAATATATGTAGTCACTAGTCAGTTCTAACGTCTAAGCGTGGCCGAAGTGCGACACCTAAAAAGTTGGACCCTTCCGTTAAAAGTTGGACCCTTATTTTTCGTTCTTTAGGATTCAAGGTACTACGTCTTTTATTGTATAAAAACTTTTGGGGGACATCAAGTAGAACAAAATACTGTAGTAACGCTCCGTAGAATATAAGGGTGAACTTATTGTTTAAGATTGTTCCATACCGAATGTAAAAGATTCCCTTTCATTTTGAATTATATTACTTTCTGAATGTAGAATATATAAAAGCGACGGTATTTGGGTGATCCGTAAATTTATTGAAGATATTGATTTGCGATTTTTGAAGTGTGAAACAATGTTTTTTTTTTTTGTGAAAAGAAATTTGCGCTTAAATTGGCTTTAATAAATATAGAAATCTCAAAAAATTCTCAAATTAAAATACAAAAGTTGTTTCTTTGTAAAAAATAAATCAAATTTAAAATATTAAAATATATATTTCATGAGAAATCTGGTTTCAGAAGAAGAAATCCATTCCAACTGAAGATATTTTATTTTAGTTGAAAATATAATACATTCGAACACTATTGATAAATAAAATTCAAAAATTGGGGCCAAAAAATACTATACTAAAATAATAATATATTGATCACTTGCACAAAATAGCAAAAATTCACATATTTATAACTTAGTAATATATAAGAAAAGAAAAATGAAAATAATTTTTTTAAAACAGTTGTTATGTCTTCGAGTAGAGCACTGATTATTACTAATTTACTAAAATAGCTTTCCCAGTAGCCTAGTGGTTAGATAGACTTCGATCAGAGATTTAGGTTCGATATATGTTTCGATAACAGCCTTGTGTCACGCAGAAGTAACATCGGTTTTTACTTCAAATTATAGGTACCATGTACAAATATCATTTCACGTTAAAAACTCGTTCCACAGCATTGCTGCATCAATAAAAAAATATGTCTACCTATTACAATAGTATTACATACGCCTGCTAATGAGATAACTAATTTCTAAAGAGTTCTCAATTCTCTCAAGTTGTAAATATCATGTATTCAATTTGAATTTTTGGTTTGCAAACTCACGATCACATATAGCTAAAATCTACAATTACTTGAATGAACTATTTAAACTTTCAACAAAATCTGTACGTATAGCACATAAGTCTTTTATATATTTTTTTTACTTTTCGATAAAATGAAATCTATCTTAATAAAATCGATTCGGACAATGCATTTCTTGTGTGACCCAAATACTAAAAGCAGCACGTGCTCGTGATCATACCACCAATTCTTCTGATTCCGATTGCACAATGGAAGTGTGCCAAAGACATTTCCAAAGAAAGAAAAACACAATCTGTTGCGTCACTTAGATGCTTTAACCAAGTGGGGTTACTTATTCTTCGATTCATCAAGGAGGCTTCATGTAAGGTAAAACAATTTTATACGGTGCTTTTAGACATGAAGCATTGACGGAAGGAGGGCAGGGTAGAATTGCTAGTCTTATTGAATTATAAAAATTAATTCAAAATATTATTTTGTCACAGAATCACAGATTCAATGAAACCTCAATATAAGAGACAATATAAAAAAAATGTTATTTTTAGTACATTTTTATAATGTTATTTGTATTTTGACTTAAGAAACATTGAATGTTCAGCTTAATCTATGTGCAATAGAAAAAATACCTTATATATTTTTTAATCTTTATTTTTTTATATTTAGACCAAGACTTAGATTAATTTTTGTTACATATTAACTAATCCTTAGCATTGCAGGCATACCTTTAAGAACTTACATATAAGTAAAACTGATATTCAAATACGATTTCAGTGCATATTCATAATTAATAGTAACCTCAATACAAATTGAAAGAAAACTAACGATTATTTTTCATATATTTTGATTAAATTTATTAATACAAAGTAAAACATCCTTTGAAAATATATTTTCAAAATTCTTATAATTCTAATACATAAACTTTAATAACATAAAATATAAACGTTGTTGATATTTTGTAAGAGTTTAGTCCTCTGACTTTATTTCTACTCTCCCTATGTTTATCTTTATGTTTTTCGTTATAGTTGAACAATATGCCTTTACGAACTTTATCGAATACAAAAACGTCTTGGGTTCAAAAGAAACGCAATAGGACCCTACTTGCAAGATTATGTTAAATAAGGGGTCGCTTTCAAAATCATTGTTCGCAATAGCACGTGCCGAAACTACTGCGCAGTAATTTTAAATTGGGCAATGAAAAAAAATAATCAAAAATTATACTCATTTGCTACTAACTAGTTATTAAATTTATAACGTACGATTGAAATTATTTTAAAAAATAATTCTTACAATATTATATATAGACGACTATCGTACTATGGTCAGTAAAAGTCTTAGTTTATTTCTAATTATAGAAATGTGATTTATCACTTTCAGTCTCTTTTTAGCCTATGGCTAAAATAGAATAGCCAGGAAAAAATATATATAATGCCTTATTTTAATTTTAAGGAAATTTTGCAAAATAATAGCTACAATATTAAACCAAGGCAAAATATAAATTTAATGGACACATTTTTTACATATGGTTTTTCGTTAAAATTATTCATCACCAGTGTTGGAATAACAAGTAAATTGATTTATTTTTTGTAAATTTTCTTTTTTAGCTAAATTTACATTTTGATTTACTATTTTTTTATAGTTAACGCCTTTTCCACGGTAAAGATTACATAAAAACATATGCTGTATCTAACTTTAAATTAACAATACCTCTTATAAAACAATTAAATAACGTATGCTTAAAATTATATTGTAGTTTCATGAACTAAACAACAGTGCTCAAAACCAAAAAACTATCAACGAAAGCAAATGATTTTGTTACAGATTTTTTGTTTTGTTTATTGCCGGATGGCGATGATATAAAGCTATTACTGATTATACTCTATATTTTTACCTCTACAATCAAATAATGTTGTTAAAAAAATTTCTAACTTTTCTTGTTTATATCTCAATATTAGTGGCGGACCTTTTTACCCGCGGACTTATATCTTTCCAGCTTTTGAAATTAAAGAATTCTTTAGTTTTCAAGATCACCCATTTCATATATTGTTGTATTTATTTTATATAGCTTATTTTATTGCCTTTCCGTATATGAATATCTTGCTTTATATGAATGGAATATTGTTTATTAGATATTTAAAAAAAAATAGTCTGCATGCAAATCGAAGGTAATATGCTTCAGTTAATTTTATAATTTTGTTAATTTTTGCATATGCAAATCAATTTTAATGTTCTGCAGGTAATTTCATAATTTTGTTAGTTTTTGTAACTCTTCATAGACTTTAAATTTTAGAAGATGATATAAAAAAACGTTTGAATATGTTTAATTTAATTCAAATTTCCATCAATAACCAAATTTATTTTCTTACTAAGATTACTTAGACTTAATATGATACAAAAAAATAATTATTCAATATACAAAATGCAAATGTATATGTTTGAAAACTGATAAAAAATCACACTATACGTAAACAACCATACATATTTTTATTATAACGTTACAAATAAATGGTCTGAAGCTTCTTACAATAAACCTCTAACTAAAGTCTCCCCTTTTTAAAATAATTATCCATTGTCCTCGATATCTCTCGCAAACGGTCAGTGACTTTCTGATGCATCAACGTGCAATATGGCAAATGTTCGTCTGCATGAGTTTTATATTATTAATATCAGCGTCCTTAAGCACCGTATTCTAAGCTGCCATATATGTTCTACAGGTATTCCCACGATATTCTTTCTGTATTTACAATTCCCCTTGCAAGCAACACCTGGTTATGTTTTATATACGGTGAGCTTATAGAGTACGAATTCTATATAGGACGCGAAGCGCATACGAACAGACGAACGGTACTAAAAATTTGTTGTACCCTCTTCTTATTGTGGAGCAGTAGAGTAAAGTAGATTGTGCGACTCGAAGGAAAAAGGGTCACTTAGAGACATTTAGAGTAATTGTATCAAATGTAAATAATCGATAAACGATTTATTTACGAAGGGAATTTGGATGATAAAGTTGCAAAATGGGTTTCAATTTCCCAAATTTGTTAAAAATGTTGACCCTATGATTTTTATCAATATTTATTTACTGGTATATTTAAATATTTGCGTATGTGTCTATATATATATATATATATATATATATATATATATATATATATATATTAACAAAGTCTAATAATCGGGCATAACATCAATAAAAAACATGAATTTCTTTCAAAAATTTATTTTAAATCCATACGTTTCGGCTATAATCCTAGCCTTCATTCAGTGGAAAAATTAGTTGATCTTAGTGTTAGATTGGAAAATTTAATAATCCATGGTATTAGGATATGGTAATGCACTACACTATGTATTATAAACATTAACTTGAAATTACACAATATTTTTACAAAATACTGATTTGAAAAAATCACAAATGAATAGTGTGTTATTCGTAGACTGGTTGAAGATGTATATATATATATATATATATATATATATAAGTACTTATATATGTATACAGTGTGTCCCAGAACTCAAGTATCTTGCTTTATATGAAACTGTCTTGAAAAAAAAATTATCTCACGTTATTTGCTGATATGAGCTTCTAAGTGCAATGAGCTCTGCATTGCAGTAAAATTGTGAACATTTTAAGGGCATTATGGTTATGTTTAATTACTTTTGTTCATTTAAACTCGGAAACCGTAATCATGAATTAGATTTATATATCAGTCATAAATAATGGTACAATTCCTCCTGGTTTTCAAGAATTAAAACTTTTTGTTAAACTAAGAATTTAAATTTTTCAAATTTTAATGAATTTGTGGGCTAGTTTCATCAAAAGTTGGCGGGTTTATTCAGGATTGTAAAATGGAAAATAAATGATAGCTTCGTAATAAAATAATTTGAGTAAAAAAATAAAAATCTGATAATGACATGATGTTTGCTAATATATTTTACTCACAATCAGTTCAAATGTTTCTCATATGCGAAGCTTCAGTGTGCGAGAGAGAAACATTTTTACTAAATGTGAGCAAAATGCGTTAGCTGTTACTGTATTATTTTTAGGTTTGATTTTTCATTCGATATTGTTTTAATATGAAACTATCAACTATTTTACCATTTTTTAATACAATCCGGATTGAATGCGCCAGATTTTGATGATACTTGCCAACATGTTAGTCCACTTTTTTTGAAGGAGAGCTACTCAAAGTTGTTCAATTTTGAAAATTTTAAATCTGTAGGTTTACAAAAGAGATTATTTTCTGAAAACTTAGAGCAGTTGTATTAATATTTGCACTATTTTCCTATAAATGTGTTTTACGGTTACAGAACTAAAGTTTAAATGAAGAAAATTAATGAATTTTAACCACAATAACCAAAATAGTTCGCATTTTCACCAAAGCTTTATGCTGCACTTGTTGCAATACTATTAGTATCGATAGTAACTATCATGCAAAAAATTAAAAAAAAAAGAATTATTCCATGTAGTTCGAATTCCCCGTTTTCACGTTGAGATCTGAAATACCCTGTATATGACTATATAAATTTATGTTTTTATATTACACTGTAATGTAAACTTCATTAGTCTCAGATCCAAATATTATACAAATTGTATCAAATTCTTTTAATAGATTGCAATGATTAAAATTATTAAAGCAAATAGTGTTAGAGCAATTTTAATTGAAATATTTTTTCTTCTGACTTAATGAAGTATCTTAAGGAATAACAAGAATTAATTGAGGTTCTGTTTACAAATTATGATTAATGTTGTACTATATAGAGTACAGTGGGCTAATATGTTACCATGATTCATCAAATTAGTTAATATATTTACATCAATATTACATTAACGAAGATTTTACCCCATGACTCTTCCACAATTCGAATATTATTGTCGTTCCGCTTAGGCGATCTCAACACACTTTTCTCAAGGCACTTTTTCATGAAGTAATAAACATGTTAGCTCACTTATGTTGTATATATATATATATATATATATATATATATATAGTAGGTATGTGTGTGTAAGAATATAAAGTATTAAGTATACAAATAAGTTACCAAGGTTCTTTCAAATATCCGGTCCAGAGACTACTTGTTAAATGGCCAAGAAAATTACTATTCGACGATTGTTAAAATAGGAAAAACATTTGCTACAATGTTTTTAGGATGATTTTTATATAATATAATTTGTTATAATTTACGATTACTTACATGTGAATTTTGATGATCTATTCTACGGGGTAAACTTTAAACTGATTTAGTACCGTTCTTACAATTAGTACCTATCAACAACAATAATGATAATAACTCGAACAACTGAAGAAACTCGAACAGTGAAGTTTAGTATGAACGATTTCCTAT
Organism: Ctenocephalides felis; assembly: GCF_003426905.1. Taxonomy (NCBI): domain Eukaryota; kingdom Metazoa; phylum Arthropoda; class Insecta; order Siphonaptera; family Pulicidae; genus Ctenocephalides; species Ctenocephalides felis. Next base: position 26,028,741 of record NW_020539725.1, on the reverse strand, counting down.
TGCCATTTCACATCTACCCAAATAGGCCATTTTTAATTGTCAGAAGATTTTTCACCTATTTTTTCAAATAAGAATGGAAATACATGGACAAAGATAACTAGTGAAACGCAGGATAATAACTGTCAATATTCTCACAATTTATATTACAAATTTATTCAAACGTTTTAAATACATTGCCCAATAGGTCAAAAAAAATATGTTTCAATCTATTATTTCATCAAGATTTGCCAAAGTTTTAGATGTCACAAATTTGAGTGTAATGGTTCTGGTTAAATAATTATTCAGTTTTGTACTACAATATTATTTTTTTATATTTTATTTTTAATGCGTCTACAATCTCAAAATGCAGTGCAATTTATTCCTTTTCATCTTATAATGTCTACTTATTCCAATATGTTTGATACTCCTTTTATTATATATTTTTCCAAATTTTTTCGACAAATTATACCTACATAGAATTCTTTATATATCTCGTTTTGTTTGCTCTGCACACATTGAAAAAATTTAAATTTTCTAATATATGAAATTTTTAACAGATATATATCACGCTAAAAAACATTAAATATAAAATATGACTAAAAACACTAGCTTTAACTGAATGCTTATAACTTCTACCAATGCACATATAATTTATATGTATTTATATATATTAGGGTGGTCCTTAATATGGATAATTTTGAATTTTTTTGCTCCCAGGGGCTCAGATGCTTCCAAATCGATAAAAAATTCTTTGAAAGTTTTAGATCTTAATATTAACTTTAAGATAGTCCGCACTCCAACCAAAGTTTCTTATGGAAGTAGAATGGGTAAAATTGGTTAATAAACTTTTATATTCATATATATATATATATATATATATATATATATAATCTATCACAAAACTAGTTTTATTTTTTTAATGTTATTGATAACGTCAAATGCAATTCTTTACATTGACAACACCATCTCAAGTCAACATCATCCATTATTCATTCGCTGTATAAAAATGCAAAGATTCATTTTTCATCTTTTATGCTTAAATATACATTATAAATAATACACTTGCATTTACACTTGTTGCCGATGTATATGTATATGTCTGTGTATAATTCATTTTCAATGTATTGGTGTGAACCTTGCCATCCATAAGTTCCCACAAGTCGAAACTCTTTCTCACAGGAGTTTTGTTTCGTTTGAGAACTTAACGAAAAGTGTGCGAAGCGAACGAAAAAGAAGTAAAACCGATGATGGAATTTCATCTATCAACTTAGAGTGGGCACACTTGTTTAAATAGCTCCAAATGAGTTTATAAAATAATATGGAGTCAATAAAGTCATATCTCTGTGAGATGGACGTACATTAAAATTGTATATACTAATTAATAATTCAAAAATTTAAAACAATTACATTAAGAAAAATATGATCTACGCTCAGCGATCTCTTGTGAGAGATGTTTTTATAGCTTTGTTTAAATTTTTAAAATTCCATTGAATGCTTCGGCTAATATGAGAGATATTGATTACATCTTGCTTGTGAATGAATTAATGAACACGTTGTACCGTACAACTTGTACGTGGGTCATTCAAGTACTTACTCTAAAAATGAAAAACATTATTACAAAAAATGTTAATTTATTTTTCATCATAATCATAAACAATATTTTTCAACATTTGGTCCAGCGATGCTCCAACTTTTTCAATCCGCCTAAAAAAAATAAGAAAAAATACATTTTTTCAAGGGCTGCAAATAGGTTGAAAAGTTGCGGTGAGGCTAAGACCTTGTTGAATAACCTTCAAAAGCAAGTAAATGGTATTTTATTCGATGCAAGTTACAAGAGTGTTCCAATATATGTAAATAATCTACTTAATCAATAAGAATATAACTTTTAAAATTGTGATTATGATTTTCCAACTTTTAAAATTATTACGAGACAGTTTGAAAATTTTGACGTAACCCATTATTCCAAACATTACTGAAATTTTATAATTAAACCACTTTTTGTAGACCTATATTTGAAGATGCTCGTTAAGACTTTTTAAAATTATTACGAGACAGTTTGAAAATTTTGACGTAACCCATTATTCCAAACATCACTGAAATTTTATAATTAAACCACTTTTTGTAGACCTATAATATTTGAAGATGCTCGTTAAGACTATAATCTCTGTCATCATACTAAGCTTCATAATATTTAATTATCATTATTACAATTAATTACGAAGAAGTGGCTTATCTGGTCTTGCCAAAATTTAGTCAGCACAATTGCCAACTAAAATCAGTTCAGGATTTGCGAAAACGTGGACGAATTTTGCACTCTGTTGCTAAATTTTATGGAAACTAAATACTAATCAACGAGAGACATTATCAAGTGCCGCGGCTTTTAGATTTTTGAAATCGGTACAGCTGTTTTTAAGAAACGTCTCTTGAGATTAGTTTGAGAACTATTCCGAATGAAGTCAAGAAAACATAAAACTAGTGGGGTGTATGGCATCGTGCCTTGAGGCAAATTGCTGGAACTTCCCGTACCCTAACAAAATGTTCGAGAAATATTAAATGTTTTTAAATCGATTATTATAAATTCTATAATATCGTCTAATATTTATAAGAATTATATAAACTAAATTACAAAGTTAAAATTATTCACTTAAAATATATAAGTGAGCTTTAGAACTTTAACCAGAATTAAAATTGAAAATCTGAATCATTTTCGATACACAAGAAAATGAGAAAAAAAATGATTTTTTTTCTACACTTCTTGCTCTTTATCTCCGTAACGGCTAGACCTGCTTTTGACAAAAACTAATCAGCACGTCTTCTCATCAATAGGAATCGAATTTTTTTTTAAATCATTCAAATCGGTTGATTTGTGCGACCGAAATCGTGGACGTAAAAATTTTATCCAAACATACACACATATATCCATTTGTTCTAAAGTATGCCAAAATGTTCAGAAACCACTGAAACGTGAAAATATGCAAAAATTTTCATTTTCATTCTATTTGCGATTACTATAATTTACCCTAGGGGGGAGTTAAAAATATTATTCAATATTTTGCCAAAATTTTTAATATTATAACAAAACTATCTCAAAATTCATTGAAATTAATAATTAATGAATGTTCTACTTCATTCTATGAATGAAATGAATTGTAAGCAAAACTCTATATCATTCTCTCCTAAAACCATTCTTTAATAAAGCCGATCCTCCACCCATACTTTTCTAATCGAACTTTTAAATTTATAGCCGAATCGTGTCTCATTCACCAGTGGGAAGATGTCTGTTTTTTATTTGCAACATTTATTTTTTCACCTCTTATTTTGCGAATTCTGCCCCTTTTCTCCGATTCGATATTCGCACACACTTTGTATCGTGATGGTGGGACAAAAGTATTTATTCATAAACTTTTTGCTCCGGACGCGAACAAGGGAAAAGATGAAAAAATTACGGGTCTTTTATTTCTTCGAGGTGGGAATATCAGACACGAATGCACTGCACGGTAGTGAATTCGATGAATGGACGAATAAAACCAAATGCTAATTTTGATAAAGTACCTGTTCAACTTAAACGGCACCTGTTGAAAAAATAAAATGGATTTTTAGTCTGAATTATCATAAAGATTTCATTTTTTCACATGGGTATTGAAAATAATTTTTATATTGTTTGGTTTGTTAATTTGTTTTCCATCTTAATCATGCTATGTTATTGAATTTGACTTAAAGAAAGGTTTATATTAATAACTGTGAGTGTTTCTTTTATATATTTATTATCATAAGTGCATTTTTTTGTTTATGATATGTTTATTTTATAAATTATTAACACGTAAAATTTAAAATTGCAAAAATAGTTTTTTTTTTAATAAATTCCTTAATTAAATGAGAAGTATAGGACTGCAATGCTAAAATGTTTTTATAATAATAAAACCATAATTGTAAATTATTTTTACCGCCACCACCACCGATATATCAAAAACAAGTAAAGTTCAAATTCTATTAACTACAATATTTGAAAGTAGAGGGCAAAAGATGTATAACCAGCCATCGCCTTGTTACTTACGACGTCGCTAGCAGAATATAAACCGCAATGTTTAAAAATCTGTAACAAGAGTATTAATTTTCGTTGTTAGATCTTTTGTTTGTGAGCACTGTTATTTAGTTTACAAGACGTTAATATAATATTTATAATTAATATAATATAATAATATAATATTTAAATATACGTAATTTAATTGTTTTATAATATATCGTTAATTTTAAGGAAGATTTAACAGATTTTTTATATGACCTCTGTAAAAGCTTACTGCGTGGGGTAAAAAGGACTGGGCAAACGTATAAACAATAAAAAAACGGTTGACAAAAAACTAACTTATACATTTCCTACATAAATTCCATAAATTCATTCATACATTATTTATACAGAAAAATAGAAGATAATAAATATATTAGTCTTTAATTCTATATCTGCTAGTCCTAAGTGTTAATATAGTAGAGTAGATTATTTTCATACAACAATGTCCAAATATTCTATTCAATTGTTTCAGCGAAAATATTTTGTAACGCAAATTATTTTATGTTTTGATAAAGTTTAAGAAATCAATCACCTTTTCAATTGAGTTATGTAAAATTAAACAAAAATTTAATTCAATCATAGTTGTAATATTTATAAATTTATAAAATACGAATTGTTCTCGATTTGAGGAATAAAGATTACATATTTCGTGTTATATCCAACAATTAAATTTTGCAATCAAATAATTGTTCAAATGGAATAGTTTTGATACAAAGCCTTTGTTTCTTAATTCAACAAAACATTATAGATTTAGCACACATTGTCTCGTGATAGAATAGTTCTCCTAAGCAGTACATTTCCTAAAATATATTGATAGAAACCATTGTATTCTACATATTTTAAAAATTGTTTTGAATAGATATAAATTGAAACATCAACAAAAGATGGTGCACGAAGCATTGCAATTATTTATTAAACTCGTAGCATTTTTAAAATGACAAGCTCTTAATATGATTTTACGCAATATTGATTTATGTACTTCTGTAAATATACAAAAGCTTGAAAAAAATACCAATGCGGAATTTCGACGATTTTGACTCGATGTCCTGACCTTTAATTTTCAACATACTACACCTACAAATTCATTCATAAGTAACTCAAAAATCCATTTCAATTTTTTGCTTTCTATTTAACTCAAAATTCAATAAAAATATTTCTGCTACATTACCTAATATACCTTCTCAACTCTTAACAAATCTTTTTTCTTCGACTAAAAAACTTGGACAATACGGTAGTATACAATTCTATGACCCAAATTTATTTATACGTCCACGTTTTTTGAGGTTGACCATTGTCAGGGTTTCATAATCAGATTTGGAATCTAGAAACCTCATAATTATCTCGGTCATATCTCTGAAACTCACCGACTATTTTATTGCACCACTTTTGATTCGAACAAGAAGCGTATCGAAAGAAATATATTCGAGTGTGTTCGTCCTTAAATGGCAATCGTAAATAAAGAATATAAATACGTCTTGAACTATTGTCCAGATGATACAGATATTGTACCAGAGCGTTCAAATGTGGGTAAGAACTCTATAAGTTGCATACAATGATCATGAAGAAAATCTCTAGGAGACGCTGCTTTTAGATAAAATAGGACGCCCAATAGTTAAACATAGAAATAACAAAATCTTTAAGCCATATTGTGCTTTCGTGTAAAGTTCGAATTTTGTGAAAATTGTCAAAAAATTGGCCTTTCATCTGGTATAATTAAGGTTTTGGTTTCTTATATTTATTTAATAAATTATGTACAACCGGGGCCAGCGGTGGCGTAATCGATTCGGACATGGATTATAATCAACTAGTATCGGGTTCTCTGGTTTGATTACCGCTAAAGCCTGACATCAGGCATCTTTGATGTCAAATTTCCATTTGAGGTTCTAGACTTCAATATAATTTCAAGTAAAAATTGCCTTTGTTTATTATTAGACGTAAAAGCTAATATTAAACGCCACACGTAGGGAAAAGTTTAACCAATGGGTTGCCTCTCATGAAAAATCAGGTTAGGTTAAGTCTTCAATAAACTTATAGGACATGTAAAGTTAAGTAGTTCTTATTGCTGTTGAAACAATAAATAATAAGAAAAAAATACATCCATTTCAATAGAATATATATTTTGGTTCATGAAACAAAAATTAAAGCGTTGCAAATTTTGTTAAACTTCTGCGCAATAAAAGAATAAGAAGTAATTTGAAGTGGTTTCGGTGCTTTTTCAAAAACAAAGTTCACCTTTTTTTATTCATTAATGAATATTTTCATATAATTCTTAATGTAGACTTTGATGTATAATTGTTAGCTCTCAAGAGTCGAAATAATTCACCTTTTTTAACAATGTACCATTTTGTAATTGAATTAGTAATTTTTTGTTCTGTAAGAATATGATTTTCTTTAGGCTTGTTAATTTATATATGGTATTCCTGCATATTTCAATTTCTATGAGTTAGTAAAAATCTCAGCTTTTAAGTTTTCTTAAATACTTCTGCAATCATAACATGCTTTACACTTCAAGTATTTAAAAATGACTTAAGTGCTATTATAGAGAATAATAGTATTACAGAATATATTCGGACTGTTGGCATACTTTAATATATCAGAAATTAAGCAGTACTTAAACTATAGATAAAAGTTAAAATTTACAATAAAATTTATAATAGTTTGGTATGGCAAACACGCCATGCCAAACTATATACTAATCCACCCAAAGATGTAATTAGAACCCATTTTATTTGCCCAAAAACTGATGTGATTTTGTTTAAGAACTGATCTAAAAAATTTACTGAAGAAGTACAATTCCCAAGGGTAGGCTTATGTACCAATCCATCATTATGTTGTATACATTATATATATTGAAATATATATTTTTTTAATTAAATCAAATTGAGTTAAAATTCATAAATTATAAACTCTGTTTTTAAAAAATATTTTTATCTTTATTATTTATTATAACTTTTACCAAAATAAATTGTACTTAACTATAATTAAATCCTCCTTCAAACGCTTTACTTCATGTAAGTTAAATGGAATCAAGAGCACGATAAAAAATGTATACAACAACAATATGATTCTACACGCCTACTCATTCAAGAAGAATGAAAACCGAGTTTTTTTTTTCAAAAAAACATGATCACAAAGAGATGTATCTTCAGGAACAATCTAACATTTCAAAATAGCTCCCACACTGCGTATGAATTTTGGGTTTTTGAAGTGATTCTTTAGCATACGTTTTGTCTGATAGGGTATTTGACAAATCGTGTTGTGGATTTGAATAAATTAATTTAGGACGATTTAATCTGAGAAAGAAGATTTATAGTATTAATATGTGACAACACGTAGCACCCATGAATCAGCTTTTTGTTTGTGATTAAAAATAAAACGACCGATAATAATAGTAATTTAAGACATATTTTCTTACATATTTATGATATTTAATATATATTTATTAGTACTGCTTGCACCTTAGTAAAATTTATAAAACTTAAAAAAAATTGTTAATAAATTGCACAGTATAAAATATTTAATAAATTTAAATGTCAACAGAACTGCCAAATAGAAGTTAATTTATTTAATTTCTGGGGAAATTATTTTTTTACAAAAATTGCAAATATAAAAATTTCATATTTACAAAAACTTTTTTCATTTTTCCACGAATGTTTCGAGCAAGGTTGAAAACAGCAGAATTAAGTTTTACCTTAAGATTATACATCGTATCAAAAAAAAAATCAACAAAGGCATTAATTTGCCATAATTTTACAGTGTTAATAATTCGGCAAAAATAAAATTATATAAATAAGCCTAATATTAAACATTTGCATTTGATGAAAAATAATTATAAAAATTTATAATAAGTGTAAGTATATAGTAGGTACAATTTTATAAAAATTATTGGGCGAAGTCTTTGAAATTTTAGAATGTAAATTTTAGTATACAATTATTTTTGTAGCGTTTGACTTGATAACTTTTAAATGTTCAATACAAAATCAAAATTTCAAAAAAAAAAAAAAATTGTTTGTCATGCTGTATAAGCATAAAAAGTTCTTTGAATGAGTCACCAAACTGTATATAACTTAAGGAAAATTATTATATACCGCTATAATTATAAATCTTTTAATTTTGACTTTGACTTTGATTTTTGATTTTAAGTTAATAACTTTTGAAGAAATTGACAAGATTGTATCGATTTTCAAAATATCTTTTCATCCAGCACTAGTCCTAAATCCACAATGATTTATTAAATATTTCAAACCTTTTCATCGATATTTTTTCAAACACTTGCCAAATTCTTTATTATTAAAACCTGACTTTGTATTCAAAAAGAGCAATCTTTTGCAATTTTCAAAAATCCTAGACAAGTGTTTGTGTGGGTTCGCTTTTTTTTCACGTAAAGCGCATTACTTACGCGCTAATTGACCCATTTCACATGGAGTATTTTATTTGGCACACAAAAAATCGATCTCCGGTTTTATTGCTAAAGATTTTCGATCTTTTTATGTTCGGTCTTTGGATTTATTGAGAGCAGTTAAGGAAATTAGATGTTGCACCGGACCAAAGCATAAGTTATTCCATGGGAAAATCTTGATGAAGAGATCTTTGACTGACGGGTGGTGGTAAATGATGAAGTAATACATTAGATAAACTGTTGTATGCCTTGGTAAATATAAAATAATTATAAACTATAGTGATTTTTTCGAGTTTTGGCTGGTTGTAGGTACTTAATGACAGAAGTGGTTAAAATTAGTTATTAGTTAAAATATTAACAAAAAAGCAAAAAAAAATAATTTTTATTATAAATTTTATTAAAACAGTTATTGGTTGAAATTTTGCATATTTTATTTACATATTTTTTATAATTAAATTCAAATAATATAGTATGACAATATTTAAATAAAAATAAAAGCAATGAAAGAATTGATTTCAAAATAATTGCAAATTAGTAAATTTTTGTAGCATTATTCAGTTGTTGTTGTGTTTTAAAACAATCGATAGAGGTGATTGCATAATTTTGTATGGTTTTGTTTTAATTTTTTTTATCAGTGTGATAATTTTATTTAAAATAAAGTTTATGAAGAAAAAATATGTTTTTACAAATATTTAAGAGTACATCTAAATTAGAATATTCTCTGAAATAACTTAAAGATATATATATAAGTAAAAATTAGTGTAGAATAAATTAAATATGTCGGTATCAACTGAGCAAAATAAATTATTAAATATTAAAGTACATATTTAATTGTTTAAACAATATGAGGTAAGTTAAATAATTATAAAGTTAGATGTCAAATAAATAAGCAAAATATTGAAGCAAAGTAACAAAATTATAAGATCATAACGTCAATATTTTATGCATAATCTTATAACTTATCAATTTCATATTGGAATCTAATATTTTTCAAAAAACAAAAATATTTAAATTATCTTACTTTAAGTATTATTCTGGGCAATTCCTGAACTTTTGAAGGATGTAGAATTTTTTTAAATATTGTACACTTTTGCTTACTTTGAAAACTAAATAATTAATGTAGAAATACACATACACACACTTTTAAAACTTGCTTTTTTTTCCAAAATTCAAGTAAGTTTGAATGATCTAACAATAAGTATATAGTTATTAGTAAATTCTAAAAAATCTAAAAAGTGTGAAGGCTTTTTGTGATTTCGGGCATTATAATTCACACCGATCTCAGCCATTTAAAATATGTTGTCCCTCTCCCGTATAATACGCTGTTTTACTTAAGCGTTTTTGATCCGGTGTCTGTAAAATAGTCTCAACAGGAATTTAATGCATTTATATGAATTTTCATTTATTATTCGTTATATTAAATATGTAACATTTAAATTCCCAAGTTTATTACAGGTGTTCAGTATTATGATCAATTTATTCTGAAATTCAATTTAATAATTATAGCTTACTTTACATAAAGCTTTTCATTTGCAATAGTGAAGTTTACATTGTAAATTATTATGGGTATAGTATTCATTTGTTACATCAGCTTAATTTCTAATTTTCCTAAATTTATAGTAAGCAAAATAAAAACTTTTTCAGTTAACTTACTCAAATAGAAATATAATAACTATACTTTAATAAAATATGTTATTAAGTTTGAATTAAACATTTCCAGTGCTGACTAAAATCATTAAGAGTGATTTCGTATGGAACTTTGAAGAATTCTTCATTTTTAATAATTTTTTTGTTTCTAAAATATGTGTAACGCAAGTCAATTTATCACAAGCAATACATTTTAAAAAGTCAAACAATAAAATAACTTAAACATAAAATAGTAAATTAAAAAAATTAAATATTTTAACGAATGTGCGTCACAAAACAAGTGATCTAAAAATATAAATATTATCATATTTAATTAAAAAATGCCGCCGAAGTCAATTACAAAAGTTTACAAACACGGCATATTTTAAACATCACAGATAAACAATGCAGCTCGTGGCAATCATTATTTTAATCTTTATTAAATTGTTTTAATCCTCGATAAAACTTCGGCAGCCTGTTAATTATATTTTGTTTTAAAAAATATAGTGAAATCCTACACCACTCTTGCGATGATTTCAAATAACGCGCGTGTCAGTAACACGAGATCACGGCAGGAAGTCGGGGATAAATGTCAGGTCTAATGTTTATGGTTCATCAGTCGTCGTAAAGAATAATGTTTAATTATATTGACAAAATAATATGGTTAATGGACATTTAATTCAATGGTGATCATATAGATGTTTAATAACTAATGCATTCTACACCTGAATCATGTATTGAAGCTTGATATCTACTCTGTGTGGAATTAGTATCAATTTGCAGAAATTTATTATAGTTCAAGTTTTATTATGTTAAATTGGCTATTTTAAATAACCTATTTAATCTTTATTGAACAGGTCACCTTTTGAATTAATTTAGTAATCGTTCGAAGTGCATTATGCATCAATTTTTACTTGAGATTATAGATATGGATACCTGACCCGGTACAGCTACTACTGAATCAAATTAAAAATCATTAGTATGAGAGAATGTCTAATAATAAAAATATATCAAATATAGATTGGATTTTTATCAAATATTAAACGTTGTTTAAAATTAAAAACGTGTAAACGTTGTTTAAAATTACAAATATAAAATATGAAAATTTGGAGCAAAATAATTTAATTTTAATTTTTAATTTTGCTCCAAATTTTCATATTTTATATTTGTAATTTTAAACAACGTTATATAACTATAGTTATTCTATATATATGACTATTTTTTAATTCAATTTAGTAAACAATTATTGTAGTAGTCTTACTGGTTTTAGTGCAAGAATCTTGCATCTTTGAACCGATATTAAATTATTATGAATTATGCTATTTAGCTTGTACTATTTTCAATGATGACATATTATTACACATTGCCTGACAATTTTAATTGGGTTTCCACGTGGTTTGGTGGTTAGCGAGGGCTATATCATTCTAACCAAAATGTTTTCGTCTTCGACTTTTACTTGACTTTGATTTTCACTCCAACACTTCGACGTCGATTTAGGATCGATTTTCCTTACAAAATATAGTTGGCAAAATGTTTCCAAATGAAAATAGCTCTTTCCCGAAATTCTAATAATCAAAATTGTCGTTTAATTATTTTTTTTTAAATTTTATTACTTCACTAAGCGTTTTTACCTAAATTTCTTCATTGGAAATTCTATGGAAACTAGGAAAGCCATGAGCTTTTACTAAGAACTTAAATCTCTCATAAACTGATTTGATATAATACTAGTTAGTTTTACATATTGTAACCCAAGCAGTTATTTCATCTCTGTCTGATGATTTTTTTCATTACAATTTCTGTAATAAATATTGCTATCTACATTTCCAACTAAAAACCGATGTCACTACAGATCGAACCCGGTATCCTCTGATCCAGGTCCAGTAGTTTTTTTCCATAGTATAAGCTATGAATCTACAAAAAATTGTCATCCTTTTTACGTTAAGAAATCTCTAGATAATTTTTGTCAATTTTAGAAACAATATATTTTGTTTATATTGGTTTGAATGTATATTAGTATGTTTAGATTTAAACATATCTTCAAGATTTTGTAAAAATGGACCAACTAATATGCATGTCTCAAAAATTTGTCTTCACAATATTATCAAAGGTAGATACAACCGATTTGGTAAGGTGCTGAAAAAGGTTATGAAAGCATTTAGAAAATTATGTTAAAATGGAAAAAGTTTGCATCTTTTTTTTGGTTTTCCAAACTTTTAGGATTCACAAATTCTCTTGAGTTTATTAAAATCCTAATGATCACGTTTTGGGCACCTATAATATGTAGAATTGAATATTAATTATTTTTTCTTTACTTTAGTAATCAATTATATAATTATGTTTTATTTTACTCCTAGGTCATAATTCTTTTAGGATTATGTTAAAGACAATGTTATGTTTTCAAACAATGTTAAATTTCAAAATGTATTACAAAATACAAAAAAATACGTCTTTTTAATATAATATTTGTCAGTGTAACATGTCCCTGACAAAAAAATATTACTGAAGTACTAAAGGATGAAGAAGAAGATTTTAATTCATCCTTCTTCGTCCTTTAGTACTGAAGTATGAAGAAGAAGTTATTAATTCATTCTTATTTATATTTCTTAGTTATATTTTTTCTAGTTGCCAGTTCCCTGTCAGTCCAGTTTAGTACTTCCGTAATATTTTTTTTGCCAGTGACATGTTACGCTGATAAATATTATATTAAAAAGATGTATTTTTTTATATTTCGTAATACGTTTTGAAATTTGTGACATATAATATTGTCCTTAAAAGTTATTAGCGACTTGTGGGAGAAGAGAAAATGCATAGATTTGTAAATTCAGCACACAATAATCTGAAAAATAATGCTTAAAAGTTCGCTGTAAATATAGAAACAAAATTAAAAGTAGTCAATATGTTATCATGTTCCTGGATCCAGCAAACCATTAATTAAAATTACTATCATGTACAACAAATGAAATACTGTTACTTACATTTGTCGACATAAGGCGAGTTGTCATCAACCCTCGTTCTACAGCGAGACGCGCGTATGCATATGTGCGGTTTTATAACGATACAGGTAACATGCCTACCTACAAATATTCCGACTCGTGGGAAAATGAAATGTGTCCGCCGTCCGCCGCGGCTATGAGCGCGCATCCAGAGACAGAGATGAGCTAAAAGAGCTTGTGTCAATATTGACATGTAATAAAATTTTAATAGATTGACATAGGCAGATAGTATTAGGACGATGATTGCGGATATGATGTTGAGTTTTATACGATGAGATCAACTGTTATGTGAGATAGAGTTAGATTAAATGTTTATTAAATGCCAACTTCACCTGTTTGATGCAATCATGATGTATTTTTGACTTATGATAATTTTTTGACTATCAAGCAGAATATGTTTACTTTTATCAAACAATCTGATTCTTGATTAATTAAAAATAATATGAAGATTTCAATATTATTTTTTTTATTTTATTATTATTATTATTATATAATTATATAAAGTTTTTAATATTTTTTAACTATTGGAATTATCATTTTGTTAGAACAGTATTTATACGTCAAGTACGTATTTTCGAATTTAAACCCGGAACATTATACAATCAAATTATTGTCATTAGTTAGAAATATTGACTTGGTCACAATTTAATGCACAATTTGGTGTTATCTTTATAATATTTTTAAGTAAGTTATAGTATCGCAAAAAATCGAAAATGAAAATTTTATATATCTTTACGTTTCAAAGTATTCTAAGCATTTTAGCATACCTTGAAAAAAATGATAAATGTGTGTGTGCGGGTTCAATTTTTCGTCGACAGTTTCGAGAACACGGATCTACCAATTTGAATGATTCATAAAATATTCGATTCCTATTAATATGGAGACATGCTGATTAGTTTTGGAAAAAGCAGGTTCAGCTGTTCCGAAAATACGGGAAAAATTATCACATATTTTATAGATATTTTATTATTGGAACAATTTTGTTTACTTTTCTATGGGTTCCGTACCGATGTTTATCCGTTATACTGCAACGCGGCGCCCACGCGCTCTGATATTTCGTTTCTATGCAGCTAACGTATCGTGTTTGAAAAAAGTTCAAAACTTTCAAAATATTTCAAAAATCTCAAAAATCATTTTTTTTCGAGTTCTAAAAGAAAATTGAATCTTATTTAAAAAAATAATTTTTGATACGAGAAGTTCGAGTAATTTGCCTTAAAGATGCCATGCACCACTAGTTAAATTTATTTTAAATCTACTGTGCAAAAAATGTGTCAAATAATTCTGGATATTTAACGGTTATTATTAAGGAGCAAATGTAAGTTAATAAAACTTATCTAGATTTTTTACTAGACTTACAGTGTTTTGTGTAAGTCTTACACAGAACGATATGTGCATCATTTTTTGAAAATTCAGAAAATGTATACAGTTTTTGACAATTGAAAATATAAGTTAAAATTTTATTTTATTAATTTAAACTTTGATGTAAGAACTTACGTTTATGTTATTTTATGTAACCTGTCGTGGCGTTATAGTTAAGAACGTAAATTATCTAGTCACGCGGTGGATTACAGCATCGGCCAGCTCGATATCAAGCATTATGATATCAAATTTCTACTAAGCAGTATGTCCCAAACCCAACGTCATCCAAAACGAGGTGATAGTATTGACACTGTCCATTACTGGACAGTATAACTATAATAAAGAATAAAGAGAAAAAATTATTCCACGTTAATTGAAAAAATGGGCTTTCAAGTACGACCCAAAGCTTTGGTCAAACTGTAGTCATTTTCCGATTATTGTGGCTAATTTTCATTATTTTTTTAGTTAAACATTTGTAAAACCACAGTGAAAAATAAAGACTATTTCAAGTTTTATAGAATTAGATAAATAAATTATACCAAGTTTCCTATTTGTTAAACTAGGAATTAAAAGTTTTCAAAATTGACCGATTTTGAAAGGCCCTTCTTTACAAAAAATACTAAAGTTTGATGATAAGTTTCATCAAAAGTTCATTCAAAAGTTGATAGTAAAAAAATGGAAATACGTAGTTCTCTCTGACATTTAGTTATTTCAACTTTGTTAAAAATCATTGGTTTCAGTTCAAAATTCTTGAAAGTTTATGTTCAACTTTCCACTTTTCCTCTCTTGGGAAAAGTGTGTAATTATTTTAAAAAAATAGACAAGTTCCGGCTACAAACTGTAATTAATTTTAAAATATATAGGCATAATTTTAGTTTCTTACTTTTTCATGATATCTCTCACAAAATCCAATCGCTTCTGGATCTATAAATGCAAAAACTTAGCAACACGCAAAATCTTCTACTTCCTCAAAGTTTTTTTCATCTCACCCTTATATCACCAATACACCTCATCATCATACTAAATACATGTACCTACACAAATTCGGTAAATTTCATATGGTGGGGAGAACTACCTCTAGCCGAAGCAACAAGTTCACACGCATAAGTCAAACGGGCATTAACAGCAGTTCAAGGGACCGCTTCCTCGATTCGTCTTCGGCGAATGTTCAGTTGCGCTTCGAACTTTGAGGGTGTAACATCGTCCGTGGGGTAGGGAAAAATACGGAAACGTGTTCAGAGGGATGAACATATTTGTTTTTTTTTTAAATAATTTTTGACTATGATAATATAAATAAAATCTTGTGAAGTTTAAATAAAATTTAAAATATTCGCTATTTTTAAATATAAAATTAGTGACAATCAAGTGTTGTAAAACTAAACAATAACGAAGTGCCTATATGTCATTATTTTAGTGATTCAAATTAATATTAATTCCAAGTGTTTCGATTAACAATTGATAATTATTTGCACAAAAACTGTTGTTAAAAATAAGTTGAATAAAAAGTAAGAGAGTGATATTAAATCTCTAAAGGCAAGGATACTTAAAATGCCAATAAGCGAAGACGAGTTCGATCCAAGACAGAGTAATATGCAAAATTCAACAAACATGGATAGGATGACAAAGCCTGAATTGAGAAGGGTATGTCCTATTTTTTTTTAAATAAATTTAATAGTAATATCAAATATTCACTATTGATTACTAATTAACAATTATTATATTACTATTAATTATATTAAGTAAATAATTGTATTCGATATATAAAAACTTTTATTTTTTTAGTTCTTTTATGTTTTTCCTGGTGTGGTATGTAATTTCTTCGCCTTTAGTTTTGCCATTAATTTTCAAATTTTTATTATTCATTGTAAAAATGTATTTTACACTGCTGAATGATCACACACATTTGTCAAAATGTATAATGATTTGTTTTTATATTATTTTTTTTTTAATTCGACGAATGAGTTGCAAATTATTTCAAATGTGTTCCAACGTCGATAAAACATCAAGATATATATAACACCTCACATATAATTAATAATTACATAATTGATTGATTTTCTGTGATCTATTTTCTTCGTGATCTTACTCAATTTACAATTTTCATTTAAAATTTCAAAAAGTCTGTTGATGTTTGTTCTTAATCTTGCAATTTTCAATCTTAATAGTTGTAGAATTTGTACAACTTATCTCCATTACTTATATCCTAATTATTAAAATTTGTAATTATCATTTCTGTTCAAAATATTTTATATCAATTAGTCAATATAAATTTTATTAATTGTAATGCGTATGTCATTTTATCTACAAAATATTTTATAAAATATTATCTATATATATTTAAAATCTAAAGCATTCTTACACCTTTCAGAGTAACAAACCTATTATGGAGAAGAAAAGACGTGCTAGAATTAATCATTGTCTGAATGAATTAAAATCATTGATTCTCGATGCAATGAAAAAGACGTAGTTTAATCATATTTAATTATTTATTATTATTCTAATTATCGTTTATTATTTTTAGTAGTTTTTTTATATCCGATGAATTAAAAAAATATTGATAGTACAAATTATAAATTTCATTAACTTGATTACCTAAAAAAGTTTAAAAGTTTCTAGCATAGCAATTTCAAGGGGCCAATTTTCTGATAAAATAAAAATTTTACAAGGTTACCTTAGTATGAATTGATGATGATGACTAACCTACAAAACGCAAAAACGTCAAATATTAATTTTATCATAAGTGTATCTGTTTGATGCATCATGATGATGACACATTCGTAAAGTTAGGTTTCATGTGTAAAACGCCTGATCGCACATAATACATAGCTTTTTGGCAGTTTGCCACTACTGACTCATACGAAGATAGATCCATAGCATGGCCGTAACATAACATACTATTTTATTATCCCAGAATTGGCCCTTTATTTAAAAAAAAAAAAGATCATACAAATTATTATAAAGTTGAATAGATTGATTACTAAAAAAACTAAAATTTAGCATACAAATTTTAAGTGTTATTTATATCAAGCTTGGGGATAATATAGTCATTTTAACCAGCATTTTATAAAAATAGTTTAAAACAGTTATTCAGATGACAATTTAGATGTCTATAAAATGCAAAATTTGATTTTTGATGGTCTATATCCGTTATATAAATTTTAAACTTTGCATCTTAAAGCAAAAATACTCAACCTTCTCAAAGTTCACTTGTAAAATTTATTTATGTTTATTACCATATAACTCTTAACATAATAAATTAAATTAAATTCTATTAATACGGGAGATCTACCAATTACCACAATCATCAACTAAAAAAACAAAAATTTGCACATTTATCTTAGATTTCAATTGTATAAATCTATGTTTATCTTGATTTATAAATTAAGTATGCCTTATAATTTACTCTTCCAACCGTTTTATTTCCTGCAATTTAATCAAGTATAAATACACGTTATCGCGTAAGTAGCTTATAACATCTTATTATCGTAATTTTAAAATCTCTTCCGATATAAATCTGAACACTTTCTCTTTCCTGATTGCCGAAAATGAAGATTTTTACGGAAATTATTTTGATAAACAGCTACATTTACCGTTACCTGTTCAGAAATGTTTTGTAATGCATGTTATTATGTACTATGCACTTCCTGCACGAATATAAAAATGATCAAAGTGGGCAGATTTATAATATATGGTTTCATTTTACTTTCACAAAGGAGAGTGAATACGCATTAACCCCTTGTATCAAGTTTTTCAATAACCTGTCTACGTTCAACCCTTTCCGTTGGTTTTTACGTTGGTTACTCGAATCACAGTTATATGCTTTTGTATGAGAAATTAATTGTTACACTCGTAAATTTATAGAGAGAATTTACAAAAAATATATACGATATTTTTTGCCATTTTATTTGTGAATATTATGTTTATACAATTATAAGTAACTTTTAAGATAAAATTATATAATATTAGGTTGTCAAATATCTCCCTTCCGCTTTTTTGCTCTTTCAATGCTTTATAAATCAATATCCAAACTAATCATGCATAGCGTCGTTTTGTAGGTTATGTCAAGATCTTTCAAATTATGTATAGTATTGCCAGATACGAGCTCTGTAGCGCTTTGTACATAGCCGCGAAATTCAAAAGACAAAAAGGCGGAAGGGAGATATTTGACAACCTAATATCATACATAGGAATGTAATTGCGTAATGTTTTTTTTTCTCTGAAATTAATTAATTTTATTAACTATGTATTTAGAATTTTTTTCTGAACATTCAATCCAATAAATAAATAAAAACATATAGATTTCTTTAAGACATTCAATTAACAATGTTTCGGTACTAGATACTTTCCATCATTAGGTTTTTATGTCCTTAACCATTTCAATGTCCTTAAACCTATATTGATGACTGCAGAATGTTAAAATATTGTAAATGAATAGATTATGTACCTTTTTTAAAAAAGTTACTTGCAACTTTGATCCAACTTTGAATCCATATCACTGATTATTTGTCAAAGCAAATTTGGTAAAAAAAATTATATTTTAAAATTTGACTTTACTTTACTTACAAGGAAAACTTCAGGTTACTCTTCTGGGATTTTGATGAAACTTTGCATATTGATATCAAATTGCGATCATTTTAAAATATTATAGGCCTGTGATTAGTGGTTTAAATAAAAAATTAACTAAAGTTTTAAAAAATAGACCCGCGTGCAATAGGTACGTCTACCAGTGTTACATACTAAATTATCTCGGTAGCTTAGTCACATTAAGCACTTGCTCCTATTTTTTTATTAATTAGCACTTGATTCGTGATTTTTCTTGAAATTTATCTTAAAATTGTACCGAAAAAGTTTGAGGAATCAAAATAATAGATAAACAAAAATTTTAAACTTTTTGAGAATCTTTGTTAATAACCTTAACTAATAAAATAAGTAAAAATGTCCAATAAAAATGGTCACTGAATTGCAAAGTCACTACTAGAAATGCTTTCTATGCTACTAAAATGACCAGCAAACGCAAAAATTTTAGGAAATCAAATTTGTGTCAGCTTTAATCAAAATGTAAAGCATTTCCCATGTCATTTACCTCGTTACAAAAAACGTAATAAAAGGCGTGTCCTCTCATATATCACCATATTTACCCACGCTTATTAGCCTGCTATATTTATACCTATATTAGTATGTGGAGTTCCTTTAATAAGTAGAGAACAAGCCGTATTTATAATTTACGAACAACACAGAGTTAAACCGCTCATTTCCTTACCGGATATGCCGCGGAAACCAGTTCCGTTTTATCGAAAGGGGAACCGCGAAGTTTAAATCTGTTATTACGCGGAGTCTTTCTGTGATATACGATAGTAAGAGGTAATGTACGCAAACAGGATACCTGGGAATTATATTTTAATCCTAGGGAAAATACTGTTTTTAAAAATTAAATAAAGGAAATTATTTTCGTAAACGCTTCCCGTTTTGACACTAATTGTATGAGTGATAGGTATATCTTCTATGAAATTTTCTGCGCCTAAATTTCTTTATTACTAAAAAAAACTATTATATATACTCACAAATGCGTGATGTAGTGAAGAAAGTTAAAGATTGTATTAATTTATAAAAAAAATATTTTCAAAATATATTTATATATAAATTTGAAAAAAAAGAACTACAAAATTCCCATAACAGAATAAGGCTCAAATAAGGCGACAACGAGTACAAAGGGTTAATTAAGAG
>NW_020539725.1:25983706-26007595 GCF_003426905.1 Ctenocephalides felis | reverse complement strand
AAAAAATATAAATAAACTATTTTTGCATTGTTATTTGAATTTTTTATTTTTATTCAATTATAAGTATTATTACTTTTAAGAAAAAAATATATATCGTGCATATGAATGTTATTGCGCAATGAGGATTTATCTCAGCCTTCTCAAATTAATTAATTTTATTAATTATATATAGATTAATTGATTTTTTTTCGAAACATTCAATCCAATAATTTACTAAAACCGCAAAGATTTCTTAAAGATATTCAATTAACGACCTTTCGGTACTTGATACGTTCCATCATCGGGTTTTCAAGTTTAAACCTACATTGA
Source organism: Ctenocephalides felis (assembly GCF_003426905.1). Classification (NCBI taxonomy): domain Eukaryota; kingdom Metazoa; phylum Arthropoda; class Insecta; order Siphonaptera; family Pulicidae; genus Ctenocephalides; species Ctenocephalides felis. The sequence goes on along the minus strand of NW_020539725.1, from coordinate 26,007,286 downwards.
TTGGGTATTTTGATGATTACAGAATGATAAAATATTGTAAATGAATGGATTATGTACCTAGTTTTAAAAACTTACTTGCAACTTTGATCTACAAATTCATATCACAAATTTTTTGTCAAAAGAACTGGTAGAAAAAATTATTTGTTGAAATTTGACTTTACTTTACTTACAAGGAAAACTTCAGGTTACTCTTATGGGATTTTGATGAAACTTTGCATATTGATAGTGAAACCGATCATTTTAAAATATTATGGGCCTGTGAATAGTGGTTTAATTATAAAAATTAATTAAAATTTTAAAAAATAGGCCTACAGTGTTCCATAGTAATATGTCTCGGTAGCTTAGTCACTCACTTTAGGCACTTGTTTCTTTTTGTTTATTAATTAATTAAATAATCACCATTTACTAAATGAAGTCAAGTTAAGTCAAGTCAAATTTTCAAATATTTGTTTTTTTACATTTTTTTATTTCTATTTCCAAATTATTACTTGTTCTCTATACTGCCATTATATTAATAAGAGGGCGTCCATTAATCAGGTGAGGTTTTTAGGGGGAGTGGGGATTTGACAAAAAATCACGAAATATCACGTGGAGAAGGGAGGGGTATTGTAAGGTATCACGTGCATTTATTTTTAACTTTTTTTTTAAAAAAAATCAAACATCTTAAAAAAAATTAAAATATTGTATAATTTTTTCACGTAACTAAAAATACACGTTTTGTTTGGTGGGGGAGGGGGGCGGGCTAATTTTGAATTTCACCATGAATCACCAAGGCGGAGAGGGGTCCAAAAATCCTTAAAAACTCGTTCGCGCGATTAATGGATGCCCCCTAATATTCCTTGAGCACGATTTCTCATATGAGCACATGATACGTGCTTTTTCTTGAAATTCATATTAAAATTGTACCGAGAAAAAGTTTGAAAAATCCAAATAATAGATAATCAAAAATTTTTAGTTGTTGAATTGCAAAACTTTTCGAGAATCTTTTGTTAATAACGTTGATTAATAAAATAAGTAAAAATGTCCAATAAAAATGGTCACTGAATTGCAAAGTCACTACTAGAAATGCTTTCTATGCTACTAAAATGACCAGCAAACACAAAAATTTTAGGAAATCAAATTTGTGGTAGCTTTAAATCAAATGTAAAGCAATTCCCATGTCATTTACCTCGTTACAAAAAACGTAATAAAAGGCGTGTACTCTCATATATCACCATATTTACCCACGCTTATTAGCCTGCTATATTTATACCTATATTAGTATGTGGAGTTCCTTTAGTAAGTAGAGAACAAGCCGTATTTATAATTTACGAACAACACAGAGTTAACCGCTCATTTCCTTACCGGATATGCCGCGGAAACCAGTTCCGTTTTATCGAAAGGAGAACCGCGAAGTTTAAATCTGTTATTACGCGGAGTCTTTCTGTGATATACGATAGTAAGAGGTAATGTACGCAAACAGGATACATGGGAATTATATTTTAATCCTAGGGAAGAATACTGTTTTAAAATTAAACAAGAAATATTATTTTCATAAATGCTTCCCGTTTTGATACTAATTGTATGAGTGATATATCTTTTATGAAATTTTCTGGGTTTAAATTTCTTTATTACTAAAAAAAAAATTTATATATACTCACAAATGCGTGATGTAGTGAAGAAAGTTAAAGATTTTATTAATTTATAAAAAGAAATATTTTAAATATATATTTATATATAAAATTTGTAAAAAAAGAACTACAAAATTTCTATAATAAAATGGTTAAAATAAGGCGACAACGGAGTGTAAAGGGTTAATTAAAAGTAAGAAAACGCTGCACTGTATTCAGACAATAACTTTATTTCATAAAGTATACTTAAATTATATATATTCCGATAAAATAAAAATGTTACGAGGTTACCTTAGTATGAATTGTTAGTGATGACTAACCTACAAAACGCAAAAACATCAAATAATAATTTTATCGTAAGTGCATCTTTCTGATGCCTCATTGATAACACATACGTAAAGTTAGGATTCATGTGTAAGATGCCTGATCGCACAGTAAATATATAGCTTTTTGGCTCTTTAATTTAAAATAAAAGATCAAACAAATTGTTATAAAGTTGAATAGATTGATTACTAAAAAAAATGAAATTTAGCATAAAAATTTTAATATAGTCGTATTAACCAGCATTTTATAAAAATAGTTTAAAACAGTTATTCAGATAGTCTATCAAATTCATAATTTGATTTTTGATTCTCTATATTTTTAATTGTTTTTTGCATCTTAAAGTAGAAATACTTAATCATTTCAACCTCCTCAAAGTTCACTTATAAAAAGGCTATTTATCTTGAGAATCACATAACTCATAACATAATAAATTAAATTAAATTCTATTAATACGGGAGATCTATTCTTCATGATACAATAATCACCACAATCATCAACTGAGAAAATAAAGATTTGCTTGTTAATCTTAGATTTCAATTGTATAATCTATATATTTCATAATTTATAAATTAAATATGCATTATAATTTACTTTTCCAACCGTTTTATTTCCTGCAATTTAATCAAGTATAAATACACGTTATCGCGTAAGTAGCGTATAACATCTTATTATCGTAATTTAAAAATCTCTTCCGATATAAATCTGAACACTTTCTCTTTCCTGATTGCCGAAAATGAAGATTTTTACGGAAATTATTTTGATAAACAGCTACATTTACCGTTACCTGTTCAGAAATGTTTTGTAATGCATGTTATTATGTACTATGCACTTCCTGCATGAATATAAAAATGATCAAAGTGGGCAGATTTATAATATATGGTTTCATTTTACTTTCACAAAGGAGAGTGAATACGCTTAACCCTTGTATCAAGTTTTTCAATAACCTGTCTAAGTTCAACCCTTTCCGTTAGTTTTTACGTTGGTTAGTCGAATCACTGTTATATGCTTTTGTAAGGGAACTTAATTGTTACACTCGTGAATTTATAAAAAAAAAAAATGAAAAAATATAAATAAACTATTTTTGCATTGTTATTTGAATTTTTTATTTTTATTCAATTATAAGTATTATTACTTTTAAGAAAAAAATATATATCGTGCATATGAATGTTATTGCGCAATGAGGATTTATCTCAGCCTTCTCAAATTAATTAATTTTATTAATTATATATAGATTAATTGATTTTTTTCGAAACATTCAATCCAATAATTTACTAAAACCGCAAAGATTTCTTAAAGATATTCAATTAACGACCTTTCGGTACTTGATACGTTCCATCATCGGGTTTTCAAGTTTAAACCTACATTGATTGGGTATTTTGATGATTACAGAATGATAAAATATTGTAAATGAATGGATTATGTACCTAGTTTTAAAAACTTACTTGCAACTTTGATCTACAAATTCATATCACAAATTTTTTGTCAAAAGAACTGGTAGAAAAAATTATTTGTTGAAATTTGACTTTACTTTACTTACAAGGAAAACTTCAGGTTACTCTTATGGGATTTTGATGAAACTTTGCATATTGATAGTGAAACCGATCATTTTAAAATATTATGGGCCTGTGAATAGTGGTTTAATTATAAAAATTAATTAAAATTTTAAAAAATAGGCCTACAGTGTTCCATAGTAATATGTCTCGGTAGCTTAGTCACTCACTTTAGGCACTTGTTTCTTTTTGTTTATTAATTAATTAAATAATCACCATTTACTAAATGAAGTCAAGTTAAGTCAAGTCAAATTTTCAAATATTTGTTTTTTTACATTTTTTTATTTCTATTTCCAAATTATTACTTGTTCTCTATACTGCCATTATATTAATAAGAGGGCGTCCATTAATCAGGTGAGGTTTTTAGGGGGAGTGGGGATTTGACAAAAAATCACGAAATATCACGTGGAGAAGGGAGGGGTATTGTAAGGTATCACGTGCATTTATTTTTAACTTTTTTTTTTAAAAAAATCAAACATCTTAAAAAAAATTAAAATATTGTATAATTTTTTCACGTAACTAAAAATACACGTTTGTTTGGTGGGGGAGGGGGGCGGGCTAATTTTGAATTTCACCATGAATCACCAAGGCGGAGAGGGGTCCAAAAATCCTTAAAAACTCGTTCGCGCGATTAATGGATGCCCCCTAATATTCCTTGAGCACGATTTCTCATATGAGCACATGATACGTGCTTTTTCTTGAAATTCATATTAAAATTGTACCGAGAAAAAGTTTGAAAAATCCAAATAATAGATAATCAAAAATTTTTAGTTGTTGAATTGCAAAACTTTTCGAGAATCTTTTGTTAATAACGTTGATTAATAAAATAAGTAAAAATGTCCAATAAAAATGGTCACTGAATTGCAAAGTCACTACTAGAAATGCTTTCTATGCTACTAAAATGACCAGCAAACACAAAAATTTTAGGAAATCAAATTTGTGGTAGCTTTAAATCAAAATGTAAAGCAATTCCCATGTCATTTACCTCGTTACAAAAAACGTAATAAAAGGCGTGTACTCTCATATATCACCATATTTACCCACGCTTATTAGCCTGCTATATTTATACCTATATTAGTATGTGGAGTTCCTTTAGTAAGTAGAGAACAAGCCGTATTTATAATTTACGAACAACACAGAGTTAACCGCTCATTTCCTTACCGGATATGCCGCGGAAACCAGTTCCGTTTTATCGAAAGGGGAACCGCGAAGTTTAAATCTGTTATTACGCGGAGTCTTTCTGTGATATACGATAGTAAGAGGTAATGTACGCAAACAGGATACATGGGAATTATATTTTAATCCTAGGGAAGAATACTGTTTTAAAAATTAAACAAGAAATATTATTTTCATAAATGCTTCCCGTTTTGATACTAATTGTATGAGTGATATATCTTTTATGAAATTTTCTGGGTTTAAATTTCTTTATTACTAAAAAAAAAATTTATATATACTCACAAATGCGTGATGTAGTGAAGAAAGTTAAAGATTTTATTAATTTATAAAAAGAAATATTTTAAATATATATTTATATATAAAATTTGTAAAAAAAGAACTACAAAATTTCTATAATAAAATGGTTAAAATAAGGCGACAACGGAGTGTAAAGGGTTAATTAAAAGTAAGAAAACGCTGCACTGTATTCAGACAATAACTTTATTTCATAAAGTATACTTAAATTATAAACGTGATTTTTTATCTCATCATCATTGTAAAAAAAATTGACAACAAAAATATTTTTGTTTATTATTTTACTTTCAACAACAATCAGAATTAACACAATTCTCAATTTAGATAAGTTACAGCAAAAAAAAAAAAAAAAATAAAAATAAGGAATAAATAATAATTATTATTTCAATTTATTCATTATAACTATTATTTTTGTTAATAATGATAATGGTATTCCCTTTATTTATTATTATATTTCTCTTACAGCCAGCCAGACACTCCAAGCTGGAAAAAGCTGATATATTAGAAATGACTGTTCGACATTTGCAATCAGTGCAGCGCAGGCAGCAGCAACAACAAATGCTGCAGCAGCAGATGCCAGCAGATGTTAATTCTCTATCTCGATTCAGAGGAGGTTTTGGAGAATGTGCACAGGAGGTTGCCAAATGCACAAAGGGATTGACTGGCCAAGATGCTGAGGTAATTGATAAAATTAAAAAAATATATATTTGAAAATACAGTCTGGGTAAATCTTTTGTATGAAAATATTTATGCCAGATTTGATTTGTTTCGATTTGATCCATTCCTGAATTAATAAAAAGTTTGTAACAACATTTTAATTACAAATTTTCGTTAATTTAATATTTTTTATATAATTTATTAAAACATTAAGTTATAAATTAATGGAACACAGAAGATTAATTTAAACGATTTTAAATATTAATCAAATCATTAATTTTGCAGGTTGCTAGACGACTGGTAGCTCATTTAGATAATTGTGTGAGTGGACTTAATCAAATAACTCCACCAGCAAATGCTCTTGGATTTCCAACAAACACAAACCCCATGGTGCAGACACCACTTACATCTTCTAATGCAGGTAAGAATGAAAAAATACTTCAAAATTATAATTAAACAATTATTTAATAATATCTTTTATTATAAGATATATTACTGTGTTTAAACTTAAAACTTTACTTCTGTGTTTAACATTAAAATTTTATTTTCAGTTGCTGCAACCAATGCACCAAACAGTTTTTTACTCCCGGGAGATGTAAACAATAATGGTAGTCAATCAAACCAACGTATTCAGATGGGAGGAGTGCAGCTAATTCCAAGCCGTTTACCAACTGGTGAACTTGCATTAGTGCTACCTCACAGCAGTAACTTACCCTTTTTCCCTCAATCAACACCCGCTTCAGCTATCCAAATTGGTGCCTCATCTACATCTTCTAGACAAAGCGCATTCACTGCAGTAATATCTTCACACCAAAAAGTAGTAAATCCCTTGTTAAGTCCTGCAGATACACTATCATCAGACTCTAACACATCTGATGAAGATAACTTAAACAAAACTCCTGCTAGAAGACCAAGTCCCCAACAACCACATATATCCTCAACAACAACTATATCTCCTGAATCACTTAAAGCAACACCATTAATTTATCCTTCAGGGTATAAAGAAGAAGGAACTAAAATCTATGGTTTTCATCAAAATCAAGAAGATGTACCAAAAGTTGGCAATAGCAATCTCTCAACCAGCTTATGGGTTGAGTCAGTACAGAAGAGCAGAAAAAGGCAATGTGAAGAAGATAGTTTTCTGGATGAAGAACGCAAAAAAGCTAAAGTTAGTAGCACCGCAGATTTTGAAAAAGATGAAGGTGATGTTGATAGAGAAAATGTCGAAGACAAAGCAGATAATAACCAACAACAACAAAATTCTTCAGAAATGTGGAGACCTTGGTAAAATAAATCAAGTATATATAAATTTGTGATAAAAGCAATCAAGTGATAATTTAAACGAGTAAAAATAACTCAAAAGTTATTTATTGATTGTCTTTAAATTGATCATACTTCCAAAAATCACTCAGTATTCTTTGTTATTGCTACTATAAAAACATGAATAGCTATTATTAAGAGAAACAATAAGGGATTTGGGCATAAAAACTAGTCAAGGCAATATTTTATTACGTAAAATATTTTTGCACTTGTTTCATTTATTTTACAATATATTTAAACTTTCTTCATTGGTAATTAAACAATGAATTAAGATTTATTTGTTTCATAGACTATTTGAAAGTTATATATATATATATATATATATATATTATATATATATATATATAAAGAAATAAAATTTATATCGAAAGAAATTATGAGGCCGTAACGAAATGACAATTAAAAAATAAGTGTTTTATATAGTTTGTGATGCATTTAATAGATATTTAAGAAATTTGCCATTTATTTAGATGTAAATTTATATATATTTTAAGAGCTATAATTTTTAATGTTTTTGTGTGAATTGAGAGTGAATACTTCGAATAAGAAAAAGAACCTTATAAAAGCATATATAAAAAAAACCTTACGTGCATATGTATATTGTTTATTTTTGTTTAATTTTAATAACTAGCTTTACAATTGAAGTTAATCTGTGATTAATGCAAGATTTTTTAAGAACATGTTGCCTTACAACATAACGCCTTATTATAAATTTGTACGATATGCAAATTGTTAAATAAAATATATCTATAAAAGCATCTTCTTTATACCATATTAAAACTACTGTGTATAAACATTATTTTCATCTATAAATCAATTTGTGTGTGTGGATCTCATAGACAAATGGTAAATGCTAGTTTATCTACGAGTTAACCCTTTGTCTGCAGGCATATGAGCAAAACAGTAAAAAGGCTTTGGTGGCTAAGAGTGGGCAAACGTGGGCAACTGGATAATTATTGATGCAAAAAAACTGATTGAAATTTCAGAAGGCTCTGGGAATCATTATCAGAATAGCATTATAATGTGTGTAATAGTTTTGATATGTTTTAGAGTCCCATGCAAATTTTTGATGTGTAAACAAGATTTACCAATTGTTTTGTGAACTTCAGATATATCTCAATTCAAATACACAACGTTATGTTTCATAATTTCTTTATGCTATATGATTGGATATATGCTGTGGTGGCTGAGAGCAGGCATTCGAGCAAAACAAAGAAGGAATCGGTGGCTGAGAGTGAGAGCAAAGGGATAATTATTGATACAAAAATAGTTGATTGAAATTGCAGAAGACTCTCAGAATCATTATCAGAATAGCATTCTAATGTGTGTGATAGTCTTAATATGCTTTAGAGTCATTTGAGATGAGTTTCTTTTGTTCACAGAGTACGTAATAGTCAAGTATTAGAAAAATAATCATTTACATAAACTAATCTTTTTAATGTGAATAATTTAATAAACATATAATGGTAAATCTTAGAATCAATTTTTGTCAATAGAGCAGCAGGAATACATAACATGCAAGTTTTGGGTGTATAAACAAGATTTACCAATTGTTTTGTGAACTGCAGATATATCTCAATTCAAATATACGTATCTTGTAATATGTTTTTATATAAATTGGATTGGGCAAAGGGATAATTGTTGATATAAAAAGATTGGTTGATTTCAGAAGACTCTCAGAATCGTTATCGTAATAGCATTTTGATGTGTATTGATAGTCTTGACATGTCTTAGAGCCAATTGAGTATTTTTGTTCGCAAAAGTAAAATATTAGAAAAACAATACAAAAACTAATTTTAATATGTATAATTTAATGAACATATGATCGTAAGAGCATATCATGCTTATTTATTTGTGGGTAATAGTTATTATGATAAGTAAAGCAAACACACATAACTTTTAACTGTGTCATAGTGCAACACTTAATTATCACCATTTTTTAAATACATCTTTAATATGTCCTTTGCATTATTATCTAGTCAACTGTTACATCTCTAATTTATACTAATTTATGTCAAAGTTTTGAACCGTTTTGAACATTATCTTGTATCATTTTGACAATGTCATTTTGACAGCTGAAGACATTTTTCACAAAACTAAGCAGTGCTACCATCTGCTAAATATCATCACAACTAACTCTTTCTAGGAGTTTTGATCTAATAAAACCACATTATTAGTTTCTATACATAATTTGTTAAATTATTCTTGTTATTAATTTAGATTTTTGTAAAATTTATGGAACTTCGAAATAGAATTTCAAAGGTAAACTGACATTTCATCGTGACTGCCATCTTTCAGATTTTCGTCAAACTACGTACTCACATATTAGTTCCTCCAATTTGGCGCTGCAATCGGAATGTTTGCAGAAAGAAATTTAATACACGTTTAACGCTTGCATAGTGTTAATAAATCAATTAATCAGTTTTTGTATTATTATCGTTTTAACTTTAAGCCGGTATCATATTATATTGAACGTTTTCGCGTAAATGCCGCACCGTGTATACTAGTTTTGTTTGTATTTTAGTGATTTATTAGAAGCACATGGCACATAAGCCTCTTGATGTAAGTGTCAATTTCGCACGATTAATAGAATTTTCGAAAAATGCAAGAGGCTATTTAAATTATTCGGTTCGGCGACGAGCTGATGTTTTTAGATATTTAAACAGATTGCTTCCATGCTAAATGACATTAGGCTTTCGTCAAAAATATTAAAAAATTTTTGGTCAAAGATTCGAGATCAACGTAATGTAAAACGCGGGCGAACTGACTTTGGCATTTCTAGTTTTAAAATGGAATATTTTTTTAAATCTTTTATACGCATTAATTTGTTGTTTAAAAGGGCGTCTATTAATCACGTGAGACTTTTAGGGCTCCTAGGAGGTTTTACAAAAAATCACGAAAAATCACATGGGGGAGGGAGGGGTCGAGTAAGATATCACGTGTATTTATTTTATCTACCTGGATTTTCAAAAAAAAAAAATAACAATTTTACGATTTTTTCGTAAACTGGAAAAATTTAACGTAACTAAAAATACACGCAATGTTTGCTGGGCGAGGGGGGGGGGAGTTATATTTAAAGAGGCTTGAGGAAGGTCTAAAATTCCCTAAAAAATCAATCACGCGATTAATGGGCGCCCCCTTAAGTAGAATTTCCATTGCACTTATTTAAGAATTCTATCATCTTCCGATATAACAAACACCTTTCCAGATGTTAGAATAAAATACGTTATACTAGATGACATTTTTGCAGATACCGTGATTCGATCACACTTGATCCTTTTAACCTATAATTACTTTGGGGATTTGTAATTGCGTTCGGGCTAAAATTAATGGACCCACAAGATTATTATATCAAATATACGCTTGGCCGTATATTTGACACAAGATTATTATATCAAATATACGGGTGGGCCTAATCACAATCGGCATTTGTGTATTAATATTATAATAGTTTGCGCTTTTTTCGAAATTAGGTCTATGGTATGAGTACACCGGGGGCTCCATTCTAATCGCTTTTCCCGCCATGGCGAACATTATCGTTTGGACCTATGGTTCGGACTTTCATGTCATATTCTAGGTTCAATGATGTAGTTTTTTCTTTTAATATTGGAAATAAATATTATTATATTAGAATTCTATAGATTTCTTGCGTCAAGTTAATTTATTGTTTTGATTTGTTGTATCTTTACGGTTCTTCTGGAACACATATTTGGAAATTCTGTAAAATAGACTAGAATCCATGGTTATTTACACAAAGACGATTTCCAAAATTTAGTATGTACTTGGAATGCAGTATCAAATTCAAAGTTTTATAAATTTGTCGAATTCTTTAGCACGTTGAGATTCTGTATTAGTATAATCCTCATTGAATTATTAGAAATAAAAATTCAAGTTTCCAAAAAGTTTTAATCATCTGCTAATCATCATTGCTGAGCCCTCTTCTAATTCTTAACATACTTAATTCTATTATTTCTAAATATTTTGTAGTTTTTACATTTGTTCATAATTTGTCTTGGCTGCTTTGCTTCTATTATTCTCAAAATAAAAAAAAATCATCAAGTTGATGAGCCCTTCTCAAACTCCTTACAAAATCCTATTATTTCTGAATATTTTATAGTTTTTATATTTGTCTATAAATCATCAACACAGCTTTCAACAACAAGAGAGTTCTGAAGCTGTTAATGAGTTTATAGACCCTTATCTCTCAGCTATTTTGACGCATTGATTTAAAATAATAGATAATTTTTTTCTTTTTGATTTTGAAATCTTTTCAATACCCGAAGACAAATTCAGGGTGCATTCGACTTGGACGCTTACGCGCTGTGAGCGCTCACGCTTATAAGCACGAATTTTTAGCGTTCGACTTGGCCGATAAGCGCTCAGAATCGATAACTAAATTCCGTTCGTTTTGGAAACTGTGAGCGTCAATAAGCATCAAAATGGCGGCAAATGGCGGTAACGGTAATTGTGTAAATTTTATTACTTTCTGGATCATTCAGCGGGATTATAAAGAATTTAACAATTAATGAATAAATGAAATTTGGTTAGCTTATGCTTAATTAATAGTAATATTAAAATTGAAATTTAAAATTATTTAAAATTAATTAAATTTAAAATTAATTAATATAATATTAATATTAAAAAAATAATTGTGATATACAACTTGGCATTTTTGCGGGATTATAAAGAATTTAACAATTAATGAATAAATGAAATTTGGTTAGCTTATGCTTAATTAATAGTAATATTAAAATTAAATTTAAAATTATTTAAAATTAATTGAATTTAAAATAAATAAATAGTATGAATAAAATAAAATAAATAATATGAATAAAAAATAAATGTGATATACAACTTGGCATTTTTGCGGGATTATAAAGAATTTAACAATTAATAAATAAATGAAATTTGGTTAGCTTATGCTTAATTAATAGTAATATTAAATTGAAATTTAAAATTGATTAAATTAAAATTAATTAATATCAATATTAATATTAAGAAATAATTGTGATCTACAGCTTGCCATTTTTGCGGAATTATAAAGAATTTGACAATTAATAAACAAATGAAATGACAGATAGTAAAAACAACTGACGCTCACGCTCACGCTGCCCTACCTCTGTGGCGTGAGCGTATGTGAGCGCAAAATATGTGCTACGAGCATCCTACGATGGTGCTACGAGCGTACTTATGCCACACTCACAGCGCCAAGTCGAACGATGAAAGCGCGCTCACGGCGCGCTCACAGCGCGTAAGCGTCCAAGTCGAATGCACCCTCAGTGAAATGTAAACAATTGATGAAAATTGCATTTCATTTGATATATTTTGACGGATGAAATAGGATGAGCGGATCACTTTCTGCTCATGACATATTGAGAGGTCTTTGGAATATCATTTAAATTACAATCTTTCAGTTTCAATAATATTTTCTAGAGCGACTATAAATGCTAAAGTTTATGATTGTACTTTTTACTTGGACGATCTATCGTGCATTTTTTGATCGTATTAGGTATAATAGTCATTTTTTCTTTCGATATTTGAAAGCTTTCGATAAAGCGACATACAGTGGAATCTAAACAACAGATGAAAATGAATTTCACTTTTATATTTTGACCTATATACATTATGAAATAGGATGAGCAGATCACTTTCTGCTCATGGTCATGACACATTGTGAAATTCTTCAAATATCACTTAAATTTCAATCTTTCAGTTTTAATAATATTTTCTATAGCGAATATAGCACTATAAATACTAAAGTTTATGATTGTACTTTATAAATTGGTCAACTGAACATACTCTGATCGTATTAGAATCATTATTTGTTCTTTCGGTATTTTGAAATTTTCAATAAAATGAATTTCAATAGAATCTAAACATCAGATACAAATTGATTTTACTTGATGTATTTTGACATATGAAATAGGATGAACAGATCACTTTCTGCTCGTGACATTTTGTGAGGTCTTTGTAATATCACTTAAATTCAAATCTTTATATTTCGATGATAGTCTCTATGAGTACTATAATTTCTGATTGTACTTTTAAAACCGATTATCTTAACATACTCTGATCTTGTTTTAATCATCTTTTTTTTTTCAATATTTTGAAATTTGATAAAATGGGATGAACAGATCACTTTTTGCTCATATTTTATGAAATCCTTTGAATGTCACAAATATTCGGTGATATAACAAATTCCATAATTTAGACTTTTAACTGTTCTCGATATCTAATGTTATCTAATGTATGTTACTCAAATTATTAGGTTTTATTTATCGCTTTGAAAGAAAAAATAATGAAATTTATAATTGAATATGAAATAAAAAAATATATTAGATCTGCAGTATCTGAACAGTTTGGTGCAAATTTTGAAGCAGTTTTTAGATTGTTTTAGTATTATATCAGATAAATGATATTTTCCTCCATAATTGTAGTTCGAAATAATCATTCAATTTGGTCGTTTTTGAAGTCTGCTACATTAAGACATATTCTGAATTCTGGTTATCATTTGCTACCAATTTATCAGTCGAACATCATTCAAGGTTTTTCCAAGTCTTTAAAACTATTGTTTTACTAAAATAGATGAATGTGTTTATCGATAGCCCTGAAAACAAGAAAAATATTTTTTTAATAACCGGTTCAAACTGCCTAAAACATGTTTTACATACGCATGTATTTTTGCTTGCTATGTTTGTGTTTCACCTATACATTTGCCCTGCGCAGTTTAAGGTCGAGGGTTTTTCCGAGCTAAGGTCGCGACCTTGTACCCTACTCCGATTTTCGCGCTGATCGCCCCGTTTTCCCTCCGTAGCCCCTCGACTCGAGCTTTCGTCCCACCGCATATTTTTGACCTTGTTCCGTTCGCATCGAGGTCGCGCTCTTGCTACGCGTAGGACGAGCCTGAGCTTTCGTCGTGTCTTTTCGACGAATATATTTAGTAACGAAGCTGGGGATCAAATTTTGTATTATTCAGAAAATATGTTTTATAAAATATATTTTTTTAATAATACATTTTTATAGTAAATTTCCTATAGATCTACAGCAATTTGCTTTGAGCCTAATTGTTCTATCTCTTGATGTAACTTTAGAATACTATATTATCCATATTTAAATTATGCAAACATTATTACTAAAACAGTGCACTCATTTTTGTTGTATAATGATTGTATAATAGTGCTTACATAAATTAGCTAGAGGTATTTTGCCTTCAGTGGCAAGTTGCATAAACTTCCCGATATGTGTAAATAATAAAGTTAATATTAATTCAATTTGCTTACGACCACCTACAGATCGGTATATTTTTCTGCTAACCTATCTAACTTGTATACCTGTTTATTTCTCTACATGTCAAATAGAATACCATTCTACCACTGAATTTGGCTGCCTGTCTGTCCTTGTATCTGTCGACACGTTTACCTGCCTATCTTTGTATCTAGTTATCAACCTATTTGGCTGCTGCTCTAACTGCCTACATGTCTACCTTATTATAATTCTATCTGTTTACCAGTCAATCTTCCTAAAATTCAACAATATTTACCTGATTACCTATCTATCCATTAGCCTGTATCTGACTAGTCTATTTCTTTCTTTCCACATATCTGCCTGTATACCTATCAACCTCTCTATATATATTTACCTATTTTCTCTTCTCAAGATGTTGATTTAACATTTAAAATTCCTCGAATGTTTCATTACGGTACGGGAAGTTCCAGCGATTTGCCTTAAGGCAATAGTTCAGTTTATATAAAAAAATTATATTTGATGTCTATTTAGTTCTAATGTTAGAATTTTGGTACATTAGTTTTTTATCAATTTTTTATCTGCATTTTACATAGAACCAATACTATTTTTGCATATAAAATTAAATCTTTTCATATTTTATTGAATCTTATTTTATTTTTTTAAATCTTATTTTAATTTTACTGATTTTTATTTCTTCTTTTATTTATCATTAATTCTTTTCTAGGAATGGAAAAACTGCAATTTATGCAATATTGGTTTATCGAGTAGTGTGGTGTAGAATACAACAATGTTGTCTTCAACATGATTACAGCATGGAGTACTGGACGATCCTGGTTAGTCGTATTTTTAGTTACAAGTTACTTTTAAATCTATCGAAATATATTTTCTTTATCACTATTTTAATAAATATTGAAAGTCAGTATCAATAACATAACATATTCGATATTTTGAAAAGAGTAATTAAAATAAAAAGTGTTAAATCGATATCTCAGAAAATTCAAAGATAGCATTGAATGGCCAATGAATTATCGAATTATTTTATATCACTCATGACTCGATTAAAAGGTACATAAGGCGATTGACTAAATGTCCTAGGCAACTTGCAGTTCTATCTGGCAATAAAAATTAATTAATGAAACGAGGATTTTTCTCATCTATATAAAAGAATGCAGCAGGGATTTACATATATATATATATATATATATATATATATATATATAATGTATAAACTAATAAAGAAAAACCAACCAAGAGCTTTATATCCGACTTAAATGTTAATAGCGAACCATAAAATTTAATAAGTTACATGAAAAAATGGGGTAGTTAGTACCGTTCAATTTCACTTTCTAATAGCATTATTTTCAATAGGTTTAATGTAATTAAGAAACCAAATATCGAGCTTTTATGGATAGTTTTCATTTACTTTTTTAAATGACATTTTTTTTCTTTCTGTCGCATTATAACGCCCTTGTGAAATTCGTTTGGAAATATGAGTTTACTTTATCTAGGTTTCTAAGTGAAAATTTACATCATTGTTACTTCGTGTTCTTTGACCATCACACGGCGTCATGTATGCAACCTGCTTGATATAATATGCAACTTTTATTTTTCACGACGTTCCTACTAATCATTTAGTATCAAGCTATTTCCTTTATCAAACTGAGAGAATATTTTCTGATTAAAAATGAATTTAAAATTAAAAAGGGTTTCAATAAGTCGTTGCCACCAGCGCAAGATTTATGTCGCTTGATGACGGAGAACGGGGAAAGTGCGTGCGAAGTGTGACTGCGGCACGTGTGTCCTGGGAGAGCTTTTGAGCGCGATCTGTCTGCGAGTGCGTAGGCATCCTTTGCAGACCGCCGATCGTTTGTTTAATATGGACAATGTTTTAGTAATCGATATGATTGATTCTCTTTGATTCGCAGATTAATATTGTAACAAAAACTATCTTGTAATTATCTTGCATGTTCGGTTTCAATCTATAACAGAAAATACATAATTAGTAATAAATATAGCTAACCTCCTGCCACTTTTAAACATTCTTTGTATTGCAGATTCAGCGCACATTTCAAGCTTTTTAGGGTATTTGTTTACATTTTTATTCAAACTTTGATTACTATTTCAGCAATTTATTTGCTATAATAGTACATCTACAAGCTCAAAAAGTACATCTATTTTTATTTTTCAAAAACGTATGTAATTTATTGTGAACTTTAATGAGGGACATGCATGCCTCCACGTACAAAAGCACAAAAAATCGAACGTATCATTTTCTCGAAACTTGTAACGATCTTATTTTTGAACTTAATATATTTTTGTTAGTTAACATTTTAAGCGCACGTATAACTTTTAGGTCGCATTCTAAGTTTTTCAGTATTTTACCAAATAATTATGACTTTCTATGAGATGACGCATAAATCTTAATTCTATAACGTTGTCAAGCTATGCTACCTGAGATATAGTTTTCATACACACATTATAGGCCGGTGTGACTTGAAAATCACATAACTCATTAATACCAAATAAATTTTTTTAAACTGTTGTTTTTATTTGCATATGAACAGGATTAATTTGATTCCGAAATATATGGTGAGAAGTTATAAAGCCAAAGTATCTATAAATTGAGTTAAAAATTGTTTGATCTCATTGTTATTAGAACCACTTTCAATTTGAAACTTGCCTTAAATTTTTAGAGAATTTAAATATAATAATATCACTAAATACATGATTTCTTAAAAAATATAGAAATGTACGCTTAATTTTAATATAGACTAATATTCACAATATAACATTTTTTCTCGAAACGGTTAGCTTTTTATAAATATTTTTTACTACAATTTATGAGAATGCAAAATAATATTATGTGTGCATATTATAATTAAACTGACTGTACGTCCCGGTTTGCCACCTTCTCCCTGGTTTTTCTAAAAGCAATATTGATCCCAAATTTAGATGCTTTGTTCCGGATAGTCCTAGGTTTTCTAAAAGTGTAGGTTTAAATTGAATCTTCGCATTTGCTTGATAATATAATTACTATTACCCATCAAATATCTGATAATGGTATACAACATACTCGTATACGAGTATACTCATGCAATACAATATCTTATGAATGAGAAAATTGCCAAGTAAAAAATTTCAAAGGCAAGTTAAATTTGGACTTTTTTTTACAATTTTGCAACAATTAGCACAAATTATGAAAACGAACTTTTTGACTGTCAAGCACAAATGCTAGTTTCTACTAAATTAATTATGAAGAAAATTGAAAAGATTTTATACAAGCCTTGATTTTCAACTTTTGCTTTCATATTTTATCATTGAATAATATTGATTATTTTAAATCATATTTAAGTTATTTGGCATAACAGCAGACCCTGTCCCGGATTACCAGATAAGTTGCCGACCCGGTTTTAGCATAAAAAATATGGTCACCTTAGTTATAACATACATATGTATGTATTTTATCATATTAAAATAGGTATACAATACTTCTGATATTTTTTTTATATTTTCTAAATAGTTTATACTGTAAATTTATCCCATTAAACTATTCCAATTCGGTCCTCGTGATGTCCAATCACATAAAAAGGTGCGTCTAAACATATCAATCTAAAACATTTATCAATTGGTATCACATTCGAATCGCGCGGTCGCCGCATACGCGCAGACGATGTGACCTTACGTAACCTTACACCTACATAGAAATTGGAACGACCTTGAACGAGGCCAAAGATGTAAGGTGGTCTTAGCCGAATGACGTCATTGAATTTTCTCCTTCGCGGGACATTATTCGCCCCTTGGGTACGGTCATAAACCGGGGAGAAGTATTTCTTTGTATTTATTAAATAATTTCACTCGGAATATAAACGCGATAAGCATAAAACGATTTTAAAGATTTGTACTTGTGTATGCTAATTTAAATATAATAGCTAAACGGATTTATTTTCGTTTTGCATATTGAACGCTTTTCTCATTTAGGTAGGATAGGCATTTATTACTATGATACGTTGTTACGTTATACTATGAAAATAATTTGTTTTCTCGTCAAAGAATGTAAATGTGCAACCAACTTTATAATAAATCCATGAGCATTATGTTTAAGAGAGCTGATATAACAATAGAGTTCTTTAAGATGTGTTTGCTAATTTACTTAACCTGTTATTTTCTTCGAGAAGGCAACCCAGTGGTTAACAACCCTTCTTTGCTACGAGTGTGTACAATGTATATACATTCAATAATAATAATAATAAATATTAGTCTGCTAGAAGACAGGTCCATGGTGTGAGAACACCACAAATCAATAATTTGCTTTCCCTCCTTTATTATTCCCATTGCCATTTTATTACCATTATTCATTTTTATAGACTTTTATGCAATGCCTTTTCCAAACTTCTGCTTAATGATGATAATTATATGTATTAGATATGTATATTTAATAATGTTGGCTCGTAAGTGTACAATGCCCGCGAAAAGTCATTTTCACTTGAAATTATATTCGAGATCTAAAACCTCAAGTGGAAATTTGATATCATACTTATACTGCTTGATATCAAGCTTGCTCAAGGGACTAGTTAGTCCTAACCCACGTCCTTAAAGGCTCTGATATAACACTGATTGGGCGTAATAAGGCAGAATTACCCTACGCAGTAGTTGGTACCCACTTTTAAATGTAGAGAGTATTATTTATTATATTATTTATTATTTATTATTATCATTATTTTTATACATTATATTTAAATCGTTTTTGCCCTAAAAAAATCTTTTAAAATCATAATATCAGCCGATTACATACCTGGTTTACTATATTAGTACCGGCAATATTGCTGACTATGATGTACCTTAAGTGCCTATAGTTTCTCAAAGACGGTAAAGGCATAAGTTGCTGCAAACTTGATATAGTTGCAACGAATAGCTATCGTACAACCATTGGCAAATCATTATCTAAACTTCATTATGGTAATAAAACAAAAGAAGTTTTGAGATGGTTCATCATGTGTGACTAAATTGAGCCTCATTTTTCCATTAATTTTGATCATTTCTCTTTGGTCAAGTATAATTATATAATTGAGTTGTTTGTTTTGCTTATTTATATCAGTGAAAATTACGTTGTCAGTTATAAGTTTTTGGCATGAAGTATTTTTGTATTAAATTTCCGCAGTGTAAATTTTTTTAATATCCTTAGGTATTTCATTGATTTGGTATGACCTACCTAGAGAGAATGTTTTGACTGCCTTCAAATTTCTTAAAATTTTCCACATCAATTCTTTCAATATATTTGATATGATGGCTATTTGCCAAAAGGTATAAAGGTTCTGTTTTCTAAAAGATTTTTTTAACTTCGTACATAAATGCATTTGATGATATATGAGACTAGTATGTATGCATTTGGTGTTACATGTGGCTTGCTTAGCGTTGTGCTAGGCGGATTTTCAATTTTTAGCTAATTTTAGCTTCTTCAGAATAATATAAATATCTGTTGTCCATCTATACTGAAAGATTCATTTCATGTAGAATAAAAGTTCGCCGTTATTAATTTGATTTTTTAATCATATTATAAATATCTTCTGTTCAAAACTGTACATTTTCAAAAGTTCTGATTAAATTTGTTTGAGGTGCAAAGCTTGGGTTAACTATTTAATTTAAATATTGATGTTTATCGATTTGCCTTCCAGTAGACGGACATATTTTATTTATATTTCTGGTTACAGAACCTTAATTGTTTTCGTAAATATTTTTATCACGTTGGCCTTACAGTGCCATCTAATTATTTTGCAAGATTTGCTAATGGTTTAAACACTTTGAATTGATTTCTGTAATAGATATTACTGTGCTTCAAGATAGGATATTTTCAATACAAGTCTGAAAAATTGCAAATCATGCCTAAGTTCGCAAAGTATTATGAATTTCATAGAAAATACGCGAGTTTTTATTTTTGGCTTTATTTAAATAATTATATATTAATGTTATGGGAGGCAGAATGTCATAAAATTGTATGTTCTGATGTTTTCGCGCGTGTTCTATTCATGTCCTTATAATTACAACAAATTTTACTATGTCTTCCAACTCCCCCATTATTAATACTCACTCACCCTTTCTGGTGCGTCTTATGTGCCCTGATACCCACTTCTCAGAATTTGTATTCTTGCCCGGGAAAACGGTCCCGCAGAATAAACCATGATAGCGAAACACTTGAGCAGAAATGTTTCGATGTTCTTGGCACTATTGGTTTTTCTTATAGCTAAACAACAAATTTCGTGGAAAAAGTGTTGCCAAAATATATTAGGGCTAATATATATGCGACCCATTTCTGTCAAAACATACTTGCACCACAAAATAGTTAATTTTGTGTTTTTAATCAGTTGCAAATTAAGGGATCGATTTCCAAATGTAGTTGGTACATTTATATAATAGCTTTCTATCTCGATTGATATTCAAATCGGTTGAGTTTGTCAAGGAGAACAAAACTTAATGATGGAATCTATTTTTGGCAGCAAATATGTAATTATGAAATTTGATCAGTTCAAAATGATTTTATCTAAAGCAGTTAATAATGTTGGACATGTATATACAATATATTCAACAGCAAACATAATTAAGTCTTATAATTAACTCTCCGAAGAAAAAGTTTTTTTTTACTAAAAAAAATCCGATTAATTTATTTATTTTTTTTTAACATCTGAAGTTTGTTTGAATCGTTTAGTATCTAAATGGATAGAACCAGGTGCATACATGTACGCCGAATTTTGACTTTTTGACTTCTTTACAAAAACGGCTGCAATATTTTCAAAAATTTTAAACCTTTTGATAGAACTTGACAAGGTTGATTAGTTTTTTGCGAAGATCTGCCGAACCGTTTTTCTAGAATAGAGGAAGTGAACATTTTTGTTCAGGATTTAGTCAAAATTTAGAAAAATTAGCATTTTCTCATGTTTATTAAATCCAAATGTCACATGTCATTTATTTACAAAGGGGGGCAGATCTATAAAGAGATGATATATTTGTATAACATTTCTATGGATATACAGAAAACATGTTAGTAGACACTGGGTTGTCAAATGGCAATGGAAAATCTCTTGCACTATTCTTCCTTGAATCAATTTGGAGTTTAAATCAGATCTTGGACCTGCCCTAGAGCAGGACTACCTCTGCTTGTCTGTTCATATAATATACTTCTGCATTATAAACAAGCTAATTAGATATGAAATTGATGTGAAGTTAAAGATATAGAATCTCATCTCAAGAACTCCCAACCCCTAGCTTCCTGCAAATCTGGATTTCTGCGAAACATCGTAACTCAAATCACAGTTTCTAAGAAAATCATTTTGTTTTCCTCTGACTGCATAAGATCTTCAATTATTACGAGTGATATACGGCTCTTACGTATCTCATTACACAATGCTTACGTATTATATTACCGAACTTGCATTGTTTGTAGTATTCTAACAAACCTCTAATCCGTTATATAAAGATCTTCAAATAATAATCTTATTAGATTTCAGCCTAGTTTTGTAAACAAATTATTTGTTGCATTGTGATGATTATTATTATGCGATTCATTAATTTGCATTGCATTTGCGTTGTTCTCGGTGAAATATATTGATGTGATACATCATTAAAATTAATCTTATAATCTTATAATTCGCATATTATTAAGATTGCTCCGGTTGGCCCGGACAGTCCCGGATTTTTACTTTGTGTCCCGGGTTTTTCTAAAAGCAATATTTGTCCTGGATTTAGATCTTTTGTCGCGGATTGTCATGTTTTTTTTTAAATAAATAAATATATTTTAAAAAATTATGAAAACAAATGTACAAGTGCTGTTTTTTTTTCTTAAAATTATGGAAAAAAAATTGAATAGAATTTCATACAAGGATTAAAAGCAAACAAAACAAGTATAAGATATAAAAACAATATTAGACATAATATAGATAAAACAGTATTATATATAATCAAATAATAAAGTTTTTACTAAAAGTCCGCAATACTGATTGATGAAAAAATGGATTCATGTGCAAAAACTATTCTTTTATAGTATCCACGAATAGCATTTGTTATTTTAAAAAGTAAAAATTCTGGTCGTCGTATAATTGATGCCTAAATTATAAAAAGTAAAATTACTAACAATACTAAATATTAATAAAATTCAATGATTTTGTGCAGTTGCAGACGTTTCAGAATTTTTATCCATCTTCCTTTGTTGTTTTACATCTGCCTTTTGCGAAACTTATTTTTCAACTGTCTTTTTCAATACGATGCCCACGATTTCTCGAGTTCTACATGACCGAAATTTTTAGACGATCTTTTTTAGTAGATCTTTTTTTGTAGACTTTTCTTGCATATACTAGCTTCATCCCCAAATTCAAATTTTTACTATTTTTAAAAAAATTGAGAAATTAAAAAAAGTGGTGAGCAAAATGACCATTTTTCTCAAACAGTCGTCATTTTATCATTTTTTTAACATCTTACTGATATATTAAGACATATCTAATTTTTAAGACGAATTTTAGATTAATAATCTTTTTTATTTTGGATTACTAGAAGGGTTGCAATCGAGGGCATGGTCACGTGTCAATTTTTTGAGACCCCTGCTAATATTTAATTTTTTTAAAGTTTTTTTTGCTTTTTTCTGGGTTCTTGTAACGTTTATAAATAAATTCAAAAAAAAGTAGGATAGTAAAAAAAATGATTGCTTTTTTATGATAGTACCTAAAATTAATGCTCCTACATTAGAATACCCCCTTAAAACAAACACAAGAAGTAAATATACACATAATACACACAACTAAACAAGAAACTAAAATTAAATAAAAATTAAGAAGTTTTCATGCAACTAGCTTTATTTAGGAGAACGCGGCTAATATCTGAACCATTTTTGTCTTAATCTTTTAAATTGAACTGATTTGAGTAGATTAAAATGGATATTGATTTTATTTTCGAAAGTTGAGCTTTTGCTTTAGATAACTTTAGGATGCAATTTAGAAAGAGAACGATATAAAAATTAGTCGTACCTATATTGCATTTGGTAGAGATTTTCATACGAAATTCGATGTTATTGACGAATTGTACAAATGATAAAATACAGAGCCGTTAAAGATATAACAGAAAAAACCAATAAATAAAAAAAATGTCATATTCTTCTAAAATGTATTTACCATTACAACTCAAATTGTTTTATATTATGAATTAATTATTCTCTATTCTCGCCTCTATTCTGAAGAATAGTATGAATCCAAAAGTTGATTCAATAATTCGTATAATAATTTTCGATTATATTTGCCAAACAAATCATTAGCTGTATAGATACCGAGTGACTTCATCTCTAAATATTTACAATTGAACAATGCTAATTGTTGGGCGATGATCAATCTGAATCCGATTTGACCGTCAGCCAGTCGTTGAAATTT
>NW_020539725.1:25962968-25983606 GCF_003426905.1 Ctenocephalides felis | reverse complement strand
TACTTCTTTAACTTATTCTTTATTCTTTCATTGTATACTAAATTAAATCAAGAGGTAAAAATTATTATTAGTAATGTTAGTAAACATAATATTTGAAAAAAATTAAAAATACTTATCTGTTACTGTAATTTCAGAAAAAAAGTGCAATGTTTTATCTAAAATCAATCATTTTTACAAATAATCTCAAAAATAAGTTTTATAATAGAAGAGAAGATAAATTTTATAAGTAAGCTTTACTATTATAAACCAATTAATATAGGAGTTAATGTCTGTCTTGATTTAAATTATCAATTAATGAAAATCAATACTAACTTTTTTTTTTTTTCATAATCAAAGAGATTTTTGGCTAAAAATAGTCACCGTTAACGAATCTCTTTTCGCGTCGCGTAATGACCAAATAAGCGCGCCTTTTCTCAATTTTTCGTTAAACCGAATGACAGGTGTATTCCTATACACCTGTTCGGCGATATTTTTTGAATGATTCGTAAACCGACACGAATACACACTTATCGATTTATGTCGGTGTATCTTAAGCATCTTAAGGGTCATTTTACATCAGTCTGATGGGATCGTGCAAGATTAAGTTAGTTGTGGACACTAATTTAACGAATAATTATAAAGATATTTCTAACATACATTGATTTCAACAGATTTCTCTAATCTCACGATATGACAACTTTTGCAACAAGTTTCTTCAATAAAGTTTAATATTTGGTTTATAAAATTATTTCATATATTGATCTG
Source organism: Ctenocephalides felis (assembly GCF_003426905.1). Taxonomy (NCBI): domain Eukaryota; kingdom Metazoa; phylum Arthropoda; class Insecta; order Siphonaptera; family Pulicidae; genus Ctenocephalides; species Ctenocephalides felis. The sequence goes on along the minus strand of NW_020539725.1, from coordinate 25,982,862 downwards.
GAACTTTGTTACAGCCAGTTACAGCTAAGTACTTGTGAGTAGAAAAGTAATAAATTTTAATTGATTTTATTTTGAGGATTCATGTCATATACTGCTAATATCTTTTCGTCATATTTAAAGTTGCAGAATATATAAAACATCGTTCGGTTTATCGAACAGCGAAAAACTGCTAACAGATCTTTTAATTTTTCTTTAATTTAACAAACGAGCTCGTCTACACCCTAAATCACAATGTAACATAAATTACATATTATTAGCCTCTAATTATAAATATAGCATTTGAAGCTCTAACAATTATAGGTTCAAACTACTCTTAACCTGATAGCAACTGGTAATTAATTAGCTGCATATTTAGTAAATAAACATAATTTATCATTATCAAGCTAATTTTTAAAACAATTCTTGTAAAAAATATCTGATATTAAAATAAATTTTGCATCATTGTTGACACCAATAATGAGCAAACATTCCAAATATCAAACGTCTTAAATTTATTTAATACAAATTACAAAATTACGTTAAATCTGATTATATTTAATTATTATCAATAAAAGGAAATAAATCATTTTTTTAATTGCAGTTACCACTTGTTTGTGAATTAACTTGTCTATAATCGATGCATATTTTGTTCAGTGTAAAAAGAGCTCTAAGAATTCGTTATGTTGAACCAGGGGTCTTTCGACTAATCGAGCTTGCACTCTGCCATGGGGTTGATTGTTGGCGACTTGGGGTTACAAGTATATAGTTAGATGCATTAAGAAGTATTAGGTATGAGACGTAACGAAATGTGTTCCATGTAAGATGTTCGATGGCTAATTTATTTCGATATTAGTTAAGATGAAATAAACTAAACACAAATGGATTTCTTTTATTGTTGTTGAAGTAACAATAACAATAAAATGAGAGTTTTATATTTACATTATTTAGCTTTACCCAATCTTGGAACAATTACTTCCTAACTATACTGCTAGCATTTCAGTTGCGTCGACATTTGTATGCAAACATCCCGTGAGATAAATATGTTTAATTTTCTAGACCAGTTCAACATGCTTAATTTATGTAATTTCACATAGCTTATTCCAAGAATTATAAATTTTGCACTAAGGACAATTTATATTTGTAGTACATTATTTTTTCCGAACTTTTTGAATTTGCAAATTGCCCGATTAAATTTTCAGAACCTGAACATTCTCCGAACTTTTTGAATTGCAAATTGCTCGATTAAATCTTCACAACCTGAACATTGAAGTACATCTGACTTTATGTATAGAGTAGCTAAGCTATTTTATACTGAAAAGAATTAGTTAATTATATTGTGTAGAAAGGATTATCGTAGCAAAGATCGCTAACAGGCGGTCACATATGGATGGGGTCGCGCGTTCGACCCCCCGTTCTAGCAATCTGACATTGGGCAGTGCGATGTCTATTTTCAATTGAAAATATATAGATCAAAACATGTTTCCAGTCGAAAATAAACCCACTTCGGGCAATGCGATTTAAAATGCAAATAGGAAAAACTCTCACACTACTTTTCCCTGAATCGAGTTGGAGTTCAACCCAGCTCACAGTCCTGCCTTAGGGCAGTACTACCCATTATTATTGTGTAGAAATTTTTAAATCACTTTCCAAATTTTGCCGCCCTAGAAATTTGTCGCCTTGGGAACTGCCCTGATTGCCCCTACTGTAAATCCACCACTGAGACTATTTATTTTCAAACTGTTTCAAACTATTAATCGACACCTTTTGTTTTCCCAAGATTATGATATATTTCCCTATTACTTTTATTCACTATTACATTCATCTACTTATTATTTACTTTTTTAAATTTTCAATGGGAATATTTTATATTTGGAATTTTAACTTTCGTAAAAATTTCAGGTCCAAAAAATAGGTATATTTTTATAAATCTGTGTCAAGAAGTCTTGTCCCGAATCAAATTTATTAAATAAATCCTTTCATTCACGCATTCTCTAAATTAGGGCCAATTTAAAATTTATAAACCATTTGATTAGAAACTTGGACCTTTTTTTAAATTATGAATATTTAAGTTTTAAGTGAATACAACAATATTGGAATAAAAAACAACTATTCTGGCGTGATTGATTGATTACAAATTTGTATGTTTTTTTTAGATTTGTATGATTTTGAAAAAGTGGTATAAAGAAGCTATATTAATATTATTAATATTGGCTTCCAGACTCATTTTAAGGTAAAATTTCAAATTAGATCAGTTTAAATATTTTACACTGCTGGATTAAGCAACGTAATAACGTGAAAGTTACAAAAACACGCAGACAAATTTTGTTTTTTTTTTTTATTTATATATATAGACAGAAGTGCCTGGTATGAGAGATTATGAAAACAGTTTTCATATTCTATATATACAATTCATTAATGTAATATCTATTATAATTAAAATATCTCTATCTTTATATAACTCTTCAGTCTTCTTTGTCTTCAATTTCCTTATAATATTTCTTTATTGTTCTTTTAAATTTATCGTCATCATTGGTCATCTTAAAAACGTTTGGCAAAGACAAATTTTGTTAATTTTGGTTAATTGAATGTAATGTGTAACGTTTAATGTGTAACTTCAGAAAAATTATAATTAGTTTAGTTTGTAAAGCTTTAATAATTCAGTTAAATAATTGTTCAAAAAGTATTTATTCATCAAAATGAATTAATACTTTTTAAACAATTATTTAACTGAATTATTAATATTCAGTTCGATTATATTATTATTTGTAAGCCATGTTCGATATTCTAGATTATCAGCACTCGTCCCCTAAGTAACGTTAAAAAATCGTTAAGTCAGGTGACTTACATCGGATATAAGAACCTGTACCGCAAGGGCATGTGTTTTTAGGGGGAGTCCTGAATGTGCCTGTACCTGTTTCATCCTCGTGTGTCGGAATTAATTGCTGCCCGATGCGCATCCTATGCGGTCTTAGTACCGAACACAATTTAAGTGCAAGGTGCTATTTTTTATTGACATTATATATTCCTCTTATAATGTATTATGTCGCGGGATATACGGTGACAAGGTGTTACGACGATATGGATTTTTATAAAGTCTTGATATCGGGATATTTATCTTGTTCCGCATGATACTTGATCATGCAACCCTTTAAAAATTCTAAAGAACAGATGTGAAAACCAAAAATTTTATAAAGAATTCATTGTAGAAATTGATTTACTTAATGACCATAACTGATGAAAAATAATGTAGTTTTATGGTTTTTGGATTATTGATTTTTTTTCTAACACATTTCCGCTTCCAAATTATGTTAGATTTGGTATTTTAAATAGAAAAAGGTAAACAAAAGATAAAGATTTAAAATCAATATATATTTTTTAATTTTTTTTTTTTAATTTTTCAATTATGATACATTTTGCTTATCTCATTCAGGCAGAAGTATATATGAAAGATCACACAAAATATCTACGCATAGATATCAATATTTATATAATTTTAATCTTATATTATATAAATCGACAATGATACATTAATTATTTTTTAATTTTTGATGTATTGTGACATTGATGAAGTTATAATAAAACTAAGAGCAACATACTTTTTAAAGTTGAATACAAGTATGAGTAATAAATTAGTAGTATTTTTTAATTTAATAATGACGGGAAGCAAATACTATTTTGCAAAGCTATCTTTTACTGTTCTGAAGATAGTAAATTAAATATATTTGATTCAAATTATATAACAAATTACTAATAACATAATAATGTACGAAATTAGCTCAAGTTTGAATTAAAAATGTTTTCAAAATCAATATGTAATTTATTTATAAATATTATATTATTAATTAGTTAAATTATTATGAAATAGTCTCAAAGTATTTTAATAATTGCAGCTTTGTCCAATTGCTCTTCAAAAGTAATATACGTGAATTTCTTTATTTTTTTACGTAATTTTTCTTGATATATTTCAAATGAATTTGTACTTTTTATATGATTGCTTTTAAGAAAATGTGTACGAAAATTTAAATTTGGGTTGCAAGCTTTCACAAGTATTTTTATTTTATTATATTTTTATTTTATTTTCAATGCTTTACTCTAAAATATTTAGAATAAACTGAAAGCCAAAAAAAATGCAAATTTTCACTTTAGATTATATCTATAGGAAATGCGAATTTTAATACTCATAAAATTTAGTAAATTAATGTTCTACTTTTATTATATTTTGTAACTGAAATTCGTTATTTCAGTTCACAATCTAGAAGTGTTTAATAAATTATACATATTATGTCTCGATTGCCTTAACCCTCGTTCTTTCACAAGTCATAAGTCACGATATTATGCTGAACCCAGCCAAGCATTTCATTCTAAACAGTAGGTAACAGATTTTTAAATCACAAATAAATATTTACACAATGTTGTTTACAATATCTATTATAAACGTTAACACTTGGATAAAAGCACAGGGGTGTGCAAACAGCGTGAAGCCGAGTTACCCCCGTCGAGCAATTTAGTCATGGTTTGTTAAGCCCTGAGCTTAAATTGAAATTGGTAATCTACTTTTTAAATCAAAATAAGTGTATAGAGATTTGATGTATGGTGATATCTTATTAAAATCTGGAAGAAATAAAACGTTTTATGAAATTTATATAAAAATTCCATATTTTATTTAATGTTATATTTGAAAAATAGGATAGTAGAACCGGATTTACTCTATGAAGTGTATAATATTCTAAAATTGATTAGGCTAATAAATTAATTGCGCAACAACGTCAGTAATTAAATACATAATCATTATGATATAAATTAGTAATTTATGTTAAGTACATAATAATTAATTATGGATATATAATTAGCTGAATTAGCAAGGAATATTATGAGTATGACTAATTGGTAATTAATTTTATAGATAGATAAGATTTTATATTATAAATCATATAAAAGTTTGAATTGTATTACAACTAAACGTTGAAGAATTTGAATAAATAATAATGTTTGGCAAAAGTTAAGTATATTCAAAACGAAAAATTTAAAGAAAAAAAAGAAGAAAAATGGAATCACCTGAATCAAATTTCACAGAAACTAATAATAAATTAATATAAATAAATACCTTAGTCTTTTTTGGACAATTTACTATGAAATAAATCAATAGTTGATATAGGAACTCGATAAAAAATGCATATTGCTAATGGAATTAGAGTATAAAAGGCACGTCTAACCATTATTGATTTTTATTTTTATCATTAAGTTATTAAGTTTAACTAGTAAAATTTTAAATACACATAAAATAATAAACTGAAATTGACCTCAAATAATTGACACACACTTTTCCTTTAATAGTTTTAAAAATTATTTGAAAAAGCTGACACATGGTATTAAAATAATCTAATAACACATTTGAAATATTTTTTTTTAAAACTGACTACACATTTCTCATGATCGTTATTGGTTTGCTTATCCCTACATCAAAGATAAACTCTACCGATTTTATGTTTATATGATATATGAAAACGATTAAAATTATACATCTATCCCTAAAAGGATATTGTCAATCAATCGTTCAAATATATCGCTAATCATAAATAAATATTTATACAAAATAACTCAAAAAATTCGAAAATTATACATGTCAAATATTTGATAGATACATAATAACCCAAGGGGTTTTAGGTCAACTTGTAGAAGTTCAAATATATATAAGAATGTTTATATGTGTGGGTACCATATGCTGCCTCCTTAGGCTTTTCACATGTGCGTCAGACATGAAAGCATTTTTTTAAATGTTTTTTAAAGAATTTTTTAAACAGAACATTCTTGCGGACCCAACTGTTGCATATACACCATACTATGTAGCATATGCCGGGCAGTAATTATTTATTGCTTTAATGATCGGCTATTAGCATTAGTTTTAGAAGAAAATTTACTAGATCCTGATAGTTTTGTTTCTGATCATAATGGGATATAAGTATGACAGGTTAAATGCAACAGGTACACAAAAATAAAAGAAAATTGTATATTTTTGTTATTGGCGTATAAATTGATTTTAAAATTTCAATTGGGTTTTGATGGATAGACCGTTAAAATGGCCATGAGAATAGAAAAGTATTAAATATTGTTGTATAATGTATTGATTAATAATAATATTTGGTTTAACTTCTGTTTACATAAGTATACCTGTTATTTTTGTATATACATACGCAAATATATGAATACAAATTAACAAATTAAAATTCAAAGGTGAAAAATTATGAAGCAGGTTGTCAAAAATTTAATACTTGTAGCAACTGTTTCTAAAATAATAAAAGGTAAAAAATTATGAAGCAGATTGTCAAAAATTTAATGCTTGTAGCAACTGTTTCTAAAATAATTAATTAAAAATATCCTGCCAACGTTAGACAAAAAATAAATTGAATTAGTAGTACATCAAACATTTCTCATATGTTTTTAATGGATATTTATGTCTTAATTAGTTATAGGTAGGCGGGCTAATGAGATTTCTCAATACAGGAAGTGGCTTGAAAAATATTGAAATATATGTATATGTATACCTATCCTATACATGCACCTGTATTAAAAGATAGAAAAATACACATAATCCAGTAAAAGCATATTGTTTCAAAAGTCAATTGCTTCACTTATCTCTTGTATTACCTCTTGCAAAAAATAGGTGTCAACAATTGCTCTATTAAGTGGCTGAATATAATATACGATTTTACGGATCTTTACTTTTTGCCTAATAATTTTCAGGTATGATTTCTCTAAGAAGCACCTGCGCTCATATGAGGTGTTAAAATCTATATAAACTATCTACTGATGTTTTACATTCATTTTTCATTTTTCATTTTTAGCTTAAATAAATATATATCGATCGGTACGAATACATTTGCTCTATATTATCTGTAAAGTATTCGCATATAAGGTTTAACTAACATAATTAGTAGTAAAAAATGTGTAGTCTGAATATATTAGAATTAGAAGCAATAAAAATAATGAGGTTCTAAATAAGATTTAACAAATATTAGAATATGAAAATCAAGATTTGTAAATAAAACTTTCTATGAAGTATTTAAAAATATTGTCACTAAGCGAAATAAATAAAATATTAAATAATTACATTTTAGTTACGGATAAACTGATATTAAGCAATTGTGTGGTATCCATTTTCATTTGGAAATATAGATCCAAAATTATTTTTTCTAGTGAAAATTGCTTTTCTCGGGTATTTTTATTTTTAAATAAATAATTAATGATCACAATTAGATGAATTTTAATAATAAAAATCTATCAAATATAGATAATCTTTTTGGTCGTCAGAGTAAAACAAGAACTGCAAATACAGGTCATAGGACGAAAGCTGGGATTTAAAAATGAAGATATATAAACAAAAATTGAATCGAGGAATGAAAATTTGATAAAAATAAGGAATAGTGTTTATTTTTCAATTAAATTGTTGTTCAATCTAATTGTTGTTTCGCTTTATCGTTTCTTAAGATATATATTAAAGCTAAATTATGCGATACTAAACATAACTAATTAGCATGAAGTCGTGGCAACTAAGTGGTATATTACAGTTGCTGATTTCCTGTCTTTAAATACATTTATATGTTTCATTTTACATATACAATATTGGTAGATATAGCGCTTTATCTTATATGTGTTGGATGCACATGTTGGGATGCACCTGACATTGATGAAAAACCGTTGCGAAGGTGGAGGCTTAACATGTTCCTTGTGCATACAGACACAGAAATATATATATATATATATATATATATATATATATATACATATATATACAAAAATGCTACATACGTTTAATACATACATATACGCATTAAATCCAATATACCACTCAGACATCATCTGCATGTATAAATAATATAAGCGGTTAATTTCAGGCAGACAACCAGGTTGGCAGTATTTTATTATAGTTTATATAATATTATAGTATATGTATTTTCACAGTTTTTTGTCATTTTAATAAAATCAATTTAGAATTCCACACCTAAAAACAGAAACAAAATGCTTAGGTAGGTAGTGAAGAAGCTTTGATTAATTAGACCAATTCAATTTAACTCAAGCGAATATCAAAAAGAAACAATTTTTGATGTACATCAGCCATTAATTATAAGCAGAAATCACATAAAATGATTAACTATAACATCGACATTCGGAAACATGATTAGCCGATTCATCGATATCATTTGACATGTAATTTGCGTCAATCTAGACGTTCCACTTGACTTAATAAGCTCTGTTAATGTAAAATATCACATATCGTTTATCAAGATGATCACTTATTATTATTGACAGATCGTATCAATTGGTTAAGTACGTCAATAAAAGCAGACATATCGTCAAGTTGTTAAATAAGTGTGGTTGCCTCTACAAATATTGACAAATATTTTAAAATCATTAGAATATTTTCAAGTATTTTTTTGCAATAAAAAAAAACCTTTGATGTAGAAGAGTAGTACAGAGCTTTTCTTGCAAAATTGTTTTGCTAATTTTATATTTGGCTAAAAGATTCTTTTAGCTTTAATTAATTCATAATAATAACATCACCAATTTTTGAAAATTATGCGTCAAATTTTTTTCATTTTGTTTTAAAAAATGAATATTTTTGTGGCAATAGTGAATAAGAAGTTTATTTTGAAAATCAATGATGATACTAAAAATAAATAATTACATTTTGAAATGTAAAAATAACAGTTCAATTATTTTAGTTCTGTTGAATTAGAATATTTACTGTCAATTTTATATTGAGCGAATAGCGAATATTTTATTTTTTGATTCAATCGTTTCTTTGAAATATAGAAATAAACTTTGAAAATGTTTGGAACCTAAAAATTTAGCCAAAACAATTATGAATTTTGTTCAAACTTCTATAAAAATTCTATAATTCAAGTTGCTTATGTCAAATCATTTATTTTGATAAAAAGCACTATTCTGCACTTCTTTTCTTTCTTTCAAATTATGAACTTGCAGTTTCCAAAATCTTACCAACTTTTCACCATTCGTCTGAATTTTTTTCAGAACCGTACACAAAATTATTGTAATGCACGTTTATTTAAACCTGTATTTACATTAGGGCATGTCAAAACCATCAGAAAGTCTTGATAGAGATATTTATGAAAAATTACTCGAGCTTTGTGCGATTTAAAATAAACGAAGTTCTAAAAATAGTAGTATACACAAACTTTCAAGGTACGAAACCTTATGGCTATTTCTATATTATTACAAATGACGGTAAAATTTGCAATAATTAGTGATAATTTACTCATGTATATTCATTTGATTATTAAACATATTATTTTTGAGTTTTTTAATTGAATGCTATAGAAATTATTATATATTATGAAGTATACTCCAGTTAATAGAAAAAGATCCACTCTTTGCCAAATTAATAATAATTACTATACGTATATGTAATAATAGCAAATAAGAATTCAATTGAATTAAGTGCAATTTGAATAATATAGAGTTTCAACCTGTATTTCTGTAAGGGTTCTGTATAATTTGCCCTCAGATAATGCTCATTCACTTGAATTGAATTTTATTTCTACTATTGTTTTGATACTACTGTTTTTCTAGACAAAGATGAACTTCAGAAAGTATCATTCACAGTTATGAATTTTCGTTATTCATATAAAAGTCAGGAACAATCAATCTTGATACCAGAAACTGACCTTTGGCGGGTCCATAGGGTCAGCGTTCTGTGTGACAGATTAAAATGTCATAAGTCGGTGCATGACATATGTCATGTGTGTTGACGTGTATGGTATTCTCACGATTTTCGCTGAGATAATGGAGAAATGTAATTTTTTATTTTCGACAAAGAATTATTACTGGTTGTCAGTTTTTAAATAATACTTTTGAATAGTTTTCATGAATATTTAATTGCATATAAAATCTATGTGAAAATGGGAAAAACAGGATGTCTGGATATATACAATACATTGTTAAAAATAGACTATGAGAATTCGTTCTGAATTAATAATTATGCATCCGTAAATTTTATAAATCACTAAAATTGTATATGGTTAAGAACACATGCATACTAATTCCGGATGCCTTTGCACATGTCATAAGATACACCGTAACACTATAATTTGAATTAAGTTAACTATCAAAAAGTAACATCATTGAAATTGTTGAACTTCTTATGCTACTAAGAATTTCAAAATATTAAATTTCATTTTATGTGTTACCACTGATTTTGAACCTTTTCTTGTTGATATATTGTTTGTGTAATGTTTATTGAAATTGTAACTCACAATGCAATACACAACTCAATACAAGAATACTATAATTTGTTGCCAATAGCAATTCATTAGTATTTATCATTAATAAAAGTTAAATCATCATAAAAATTTAACACACGAATTTAATTTTACATATTATTTTGATTGGATAAAAAAATGGAATAAAACTTGTTTATTGCAAACAAGAGCCTAAAATGTTGTTTAGTCTGTGATTGCTAACCTTTGGTCATTGGTTGGTTTGCATCATAATTATTATCATTATGCATGGAAGATATATACAACATCCAGGAAAGTACACATGTGCTCTTATATATTTTTCTTTAGATATATGTATATTTTATATACATATATAATTTTATATACAGATGCCCTAAGGCAAATTAGCTCCTGTTTCGAGCACGTACTGATCAAGATTCCACTCTAATCATCTGCGCGCGCATGTCGCTCATATAAATACGATCCACACTTGGATTATATTATATATAGGCGTATACTTATACATATATACATACATATATATTTAATTTTGAAATAAAATGGTCTATGGAGTACTTTTTTTTATTTTATTATCATATCTCTATGATTTGTATTTACTATTACTATTTCTATAATATTGACGATTTGCTGGTTAATGCAGTAATACATTTGAACTAAAAAGGTACCTTTACCTCCTAGGCATTAGCTATGTCCGCCAATTTGGGCTTAGTCAATCTCCATCTCATGTATGATAGATATAGAGGTCTCAATGCACAAAAACTCAGGTTTCGTCAAATACATACTGTCATCTGTCCACTGCTCTCAATCCAACATTTTTTCGGGAGTATCGAATCTAGAGCTCCCTGATTCGAAATCTATAGCAATAACTACTAATCCTTAGAAGAGCGCCTGTGGAGTGTCTATATGTCCTTTTTGCAACCAACTTTGCACTTTATCATAATATGTTTTATGAGTTTACCATAATATGTTTTATGAGATGTTTTAGCCAACATTGTGAAAATATTTAATGGATTTTAAATAGTTCTTTTTGCCTGAAAGTCATATAGTCCTCGACAAATAAATAATACTAAATCAGCTCATAGCCGAATCAGAAAAGGTTTTTATGACCAAAGATTTTTCATTGTCATTTCTTACAGAAACTGGTTACTTTTAATTGAACACATATTTGTATTTAAAGTTATTAGTAAAGAATTATTTGAGAAATTCATAAGTCAAAACATAATAAGTCAAACATAGTGACAATTTGACCGCCTTTCTAAACCGATATTTCACATTTTCACTCGTTCTGTTCATTTGTGTATTTAATTGTACGCCTCCAATTCTCTAAAAAAAAATACTGCAAAATTAGGTAAGTTGGATATCTCCGAATGTTATTATTTATTGTTTAATAAAATTATAATAATAACTAGCCGGCCCGACAGACTTCGTCCTGTCAAAAAAAATTGTAATGTGGCGGTGTTTTGTGCCTACCTTTTTTCTATTCTTTGCAAAAAATTATCCTGAACAGAACCGTCACCCTGGTAATAATTCGGTGTGAATTAAAAATAATTAAATAAAACACTATAAGCATTTAAAAGTAAGTGATTTTAATAATGTAAACCATAATTCAAAAAATCAGTTCAATTTTCATTGTAGTGCTTTGTGATAAACAGGGTGATAAACGATGTTTTTTGTTTGATTACCTGGCGCATAGACAAACAAATCTGATGGTTTTCCAATACGGAAATAAACAACATACAATTTTCCATGTGAGAAACATGGGTTTTCTAAATTAATACCACAAACACTTAATGATACCATAAACGCACTGGAAACGCATTGGGATGCATGGTGCGAGAACATCTTCTGCTTTATACTATCCTTTGAATATAGTTGGTCGATATTTCGCAACATTATAATTTCCGATCCAACCTTTAATTGAAGATTGTGAGGTGACAATCCTAGCAAATCCAGCGAGTTTAAAAACTCCGGTGGATCGTCTTGGTTAGTTGCCGAATCAACTGTTTCGCCTGTAATTTGTTCTTGAATTTTGAAATTTAATTAATTTTCATCAATGTTTTTGGCTGCCAATATAGCTTGATTAATAGAAAGATATTTCTATGTTTATATAAATATATTCAAAATTATATTATCAAAAACTACACAAAATGTCATGACATAGATCATTGTTTTTTTTACAAATTGCGTTGCCTACTCGATTAAAGAAGAAAAGGACTGTTTTTAGGGTTTTCCCGGCAATTATTCGTTTTTTTCTCGCCGTAACAACCATCCTTGGACTTCAACGAACATTTTAAAAAAAGAATTGGCCAAATTGGTCCAGGCGTTGTTGAGTTATGCGCTTACCAACACATTTTGCGATCCATTTTTATATATAAGATTTTACATGAAAAGTTAACAAAATACGATCACATTAAAGTAAATTTAAAGATATTATAAAATCGAAAGAGGAAATTAGTTTATATTTAAATTCTGCCATATACATTGAGCTGTTCTACTATCTAATAAATTAACGATCAACAACACCACCACTAAATCAGCATAAATATATAAACAAATACATAGAACATTTTAAATCACAAATTTGCCTCGGAGCTATATGGCGTCACAGTTAATAAGAGCAAGAGCGAACGCAAGAGTCGTGCCGGGGGATAAAATAAAAGTTCCGAGATAAAAGAAAATGATGATTAAAAAAGCAAAACAATTGCGAAAGGATATATCCGAGGATTATTAATACGCGCAAGGAAAAAACAACACGACCAAAAGGACCCCGCTCGCCGCCCAACGTCCGCGCGGTTAATTGAAGTCTGGTCGCTCCTGAATAAATGCATGCGCCTTACTCGGACGCTGAAGATGGGCTGTAAATAAGTTGCCCAGAGCAGGGTTATGGAAGGGAATATCCATACAATTTGGATCTTATAAAACTTTACTATAATAAAGTTTTTGGAAAATTGTCTTTATTCTGATTTATTAATGACTTAGCAGGTCTTTGTATTAAATTTTGCGCATAATTGAAAAATCTCAAAAATGATAATGCTGTAGGCAATTTTTATTACAAGCATAATAATTACAAGAAGAATTTTTATGGAAATTTGATATAAGAAATTCGAATTAGCCATCTCGGTGAGTTTCTAAGACAGGCTGCTCAACAAAGTAAAGGATCAAGTTAATACATACTGTCAACTAAATACCGGGATTTTTTTTATTGGGAATTGCTTATTTAAAAGGAGGCTGCCGTGCAAATGATTTTTTTCGCTGAAATGTTGGCATAACTGTCCTTAATATTGGTGTAAAGTTTGATTGCCAATCATCAATTATGTTGTTATTTCTACATATATGTTCTGTTAACTACAAACATATTTGGCGATTTTTGCAATGAACGAAACTGTAGAATAAAGGCTTTGTATTGAATTTCCAGTTTAGAGCAGAATTTATTATTAACTTCCCGTAGGGTAGTTATAGTAATGGGCCGAAAATCGAAAATGAAATTTTTTGCATTTCTCGACGCTTTGAAGGTTTCTGAACATTTTGTCATACCTCACTTTTTGTCAGAAAAAATGGATGTGTGTGTTTTATATGTCCGCATTTTTCGTCCATGTTTTCCGACGCACGGATCAACCAATTTAAATGGTTCAAAATACATTCGATTTCTATTGATAAGGAGATGTGCTGAGTAGTTTTTGGCAAAAGCAGGTCCAGCCGTTACGGAGATACGGAACAAAGAGTGCAGATGATGCAAATCGAGTTTTTGAGACAATGGAGTATCCGATTTGAATGATCTAAAAAAGATTCAATTTGTGATGATTGGAAGAAGAGGTGATTAGTTTTTAGCAAAGGCAGGTTCATCCATTTCAAAGATATAGAGCTAAATGCGCAAAAAATGGCAGTTTTCGAGAGAACTAAGCGTCCGATTTGAAATATTCTAATAAATTTCTGCTTGTTTCAACAAAATCATTTCTTTTGGAAAAAAAGTTATGTGTTTCTAATTTTTTTTTTCAAAATTTTTTTTTTTTGTATATCGAAAATAATTCAGATTTTAATTTAATTTTAATTCTGTTCTAATATACTTTAAACAAAGAATTTTAACTTTGCAATTCAGTTTATATATATTTTTTCTTATAAATATTAATAACGTTAGAGTGTTTATAATAATCTATTTGAAAATATGTAATATTCGTCGATCATTTTGTTGCGGTATGGAAAGATCCATCAATTTGCCTTAAGGCATGATAAATATTTACAATTATTGAAAATTGTATATAGGGCCTATAACGAGTGTCCTTAATCAAAAATCTTGGCTTATGAGCAGGTACTTTAAGGCATTGGCAGAGGGCCCGAAGTTGTGGAAGATCTGATCGTCCATCAACGTCTGTCTTCAATGGATGAAATCATCGCCTAAGTCAATCTTGGTGGGGTTGTGTATTGATATATCAGAAATCATTATAAATGATATTACGGTAATAAAGATTATTATTTAGAAGCTTTGCGTCATTTGAGAGAAATTGTGTCTAGGAATCGTTTGAATTTGTAGATGGAAAAATAGTGGATCTTGCCCCATATTAAGGCACCATCGCATAAGGCCCACATTGTGAACGCTTTTTTGGCCAAAAACTCATGAAATTTCATGGGACAACCACACCAGGTATCTCATCGTAAATTATTTCTTTTTTTAAAACTGAAATCGCCACTTTGGGTAGCATCGCTTTGGGTTGATAGGCCCCAGAAAAAAATCACCGAAAGAGCTGAAGTGATACTTTTTAAGGATTTTTGGCATATGTTCATCATTTCGAGCATGGTCCATGTTAAAAATTTAATAAAAAAAATTAATGATTTAGCAAATACTTTGAGTTTTATGAAACAATTCGCGATACTTAGTTGACATGTCAATAATATTAATTAATTTCTAGTTAAAGGACTTAAACTTACACCTCAATTTATTTGTGATAGGGATCCAATATTCCCATGAGTTTATATAATTTGCTCATAAGATCGTAAAACTCATATGTACCAAAATATATAATTAAGTCATAAGTTTAAAATACATTTAAAAGCTTGTGAGTTAATTATGTTCATCAGAATCTTTGATCACCATCCCTAGTTGTTCTACGTTCTACGAGCAAAAGCCATACCTGATCGAATGTCTTTTTGCATCTCTTGATTCTTATTTTATGGTTGTTTTTTACGATATATATATAATATATTTGCTTTTGTTTTTCTCGCGATCAGAAGGAGAGCTCTGCGCTGGCATCCGTTCGGTAGCGGCTCGTTACAGGATCAGGTTTGGAGATCGCAATAATAAATAAAATGTATTATAAAATTCCTCAAAGATTCATATCGTCTTGCCGACGCGAAGAAATTATTAAACTCGTAATGATACCGGGAACTTCGCCTGCGTGATCAATTGATACGAAATGATTGTTTCCAATGCGCTCGAAAATATTTTTACATATGAACACTAATTACTTTTTTCGTTATAGTGTGTATATGTATCTAAAGTTCTTATTTTAATAAAAAGATTATTTTTATAAGGCTTAATGGTGTTCGAGCGAATATTCGAATGATTCCAAGCCAAATTAAAATGCAGACTATCTAAAAATCTATTATAATTTGAGATAAAAACTAGTATTATTAATAATAATTATTAATGCTCTCGTTAACATTTGCACTAATTTCCAATATACATTTTACATTTACACTAATTTCTTATTTGTTTTTGAAAGCTTTAATTTGCTTTGGTATGTTTCCTATTTTCAACACAAGATTTTTTTTAAATGTTAACTTTTTTGGGTATTTTGTCAATTTTTACTGCATTTTTTGCCTTAGTCCTATCAGTTCAATTTGGAAAAATAAAACTTTTCAAAATCTTTAACACTTAAAAATGTTTGATTCTTGTGAAACTTTAAAAAATTCGGACGTTTATTAGACCAATTTCTATCAATTATTTAGTTTTTTCAGACTTATTAAGTACATGTTTATGAATGCAAATCTTAAAAACATTGGTTTTGGAGTTCTTGGATTATGATTAGCACATATTTTTTAAAATTTCAAATTCCAGCTTTTAAAAATAAATTATCGATTTTGAAATGAATTTATAATTTTTGATCGTAAAAAACAAGTCTCCAGCATATAAAATTTATTAATGATTTGCTTAGGGAATTTAATAGTTTTTCAATTGTACTTAGATTTTCTGCAAATGAAAATAGAGATGAAAATTAGAAAATCAATTCAATTTCAGAATTAGATAAGTTAAAAATTTTATTTTTAAATGAAGCTTATGAATTCAACATATCAATAATCAATTAAAAGCTTACGAATTAAGCACAGAAGCGAGAAGCATATCATATTCAGGATCTATGTAAGCAAAAACATGATATCCTCAAAAAATAATGTCAAGAACTATTTTATACCAATCTTGTCGTCAATGATTAGAAGTTTATGCTATTAAAACTTCGTTTAGCTGATTTTAAACATTTTCTGTTAATTTTTACGGTCCTGTGCAATCTGTTGTGAATCCAGTCATCTCTTGAAAAACAAAAGTGTGAAACAAGGCAGTAGCCGCTACGTGTTCGGAATCATTGACGAATAATTAATCGAAAAATCAAGACCTGGCTGGATGTTGCCTCTGTTATTATATCGAGAAGCATTACCGAGCTTCATTTTTCGGCGACCGCATCGATCGGATTTTTCGTTGACGGAATTTTAATTCAACCAGATTGCATCTGGTCGCTCTTGGAACAGATTTTCTTTGAATCGCTCATTTGACGCCCTTATTATTTTGATAATAATATAATGATATGGTATCTGTAGAAATAATGAAGGGCTGAATAATTTGCTTAGTAATATCGTGGACAACTTAGTTAAATTTATTACATGTAGTCTGAATAAAATCAGACTAAAATCACCAAAAAAATATTCTGAACTAAAATTCAGAAATTCAAACCAAATAACGAAATAAAACTAGCTGTAAGTGGAATTCTGTCTTGAGGCAATTATGGCATCGTGCCTTAAGGCAAATTGCTAGAACTTCCCGTACCGTAACAAAATGTTCGAGGAATACTGAATGTTTTCAAATAGATTATTATAAACATTGTCTAATATTTATAAGAATTATATAAACTGAATTGCAAAGTTGAAATTATTTGTAAAGTATATTAGAACTTTAGTCAGAATTAAAAATAAAATCTGAATTATTTTCGATATACAAAAATTAAAAAAAAAAAAAAAAGTTGGAACAGTTTTTTTTCCAAAATCAATTATTTTGTTGAGACAAGCAGAAAGTTTTTTGAATCATTTAAATCAGAGGCTTAGTTCTCTCAAAAACTGCCATTTTTTACATATTTAGCTCCGTATCTTCGAAATGGCTGGGCCTGCCGGTGCTTTTTAAAGTAAAAGTTAATTTTTAAATTTTCTAGTAATTTTTTATACTTCAGAATTATTGATTACGGAAAAATATCTACTTTATGTTGCTCTCACGAATAAATATGTCCTTTGAATCACGTTAAAACCGTTTGTATAATTGGGAGTCATACAAATAAATTATTCAAGGCCTTTTTATCACCTTGAGCTATGATTCTTCCGAACCATGTCAGTAAAAACGGTTTTATTTTTTCTTCTCTAAAAAGAATTCAACTCAAATCAGAGTCTACGCGTTGGCATGTTTATTGCACATAATACCTCCTAAAATTGACGGACGCCGAATACTTAAACACAATAATTACTAAACTATGCAAATGCGAATTCAAACTGCATTTCAAACAGTAGCTAAATTGTCTGTTATTCTTTTTACTCCAAACCAATTTAATGCGTGTTTTTCTGATGATAGTTAAGTGTTTAGGGTTAAATTGATTGGATATGTTTTTTCAATATTGGCCAAAATGCGGTTTTAAATTGCAAATTATTTTCTGAAAATTAAATGTTCAGATCGTGACCTCATTATGGAAAATATTGGCATACATACTTAGTTTCATAATAACGTAAAACGATGAATGAATCCATTTATAAGCAAAATTGATCTCATAATGATTTTATATGTAATATAATATTAAATTTTAATCAGGTTTGGAAACATAATGTTTGTTTGTACGGATTCTGAATTTATTATGTTTTACTTTTATTTTATATAGTAATTTAGAAATCATGTAATATACTGATATTGTTTAATATAGATTTTTTTAACTGTAATAACATCATGCTTTATTATTGATAAGATTTAATAGGTGACGCATATATTATGAATTAAACCAACTTTATTGGCTAATATAAAAGTGAATATTTTTGCAAAATAAGCGATCCATTAATTATGTCACATATTATCACATAAATAAATACATTACAAAATTATACTTGGTAGTACCATAACAGAACTTTTTTAACGTTTCATGTAATGAAATGTTATAAAAAGTGTAAAACATAAAATAAATAGTGTTTCTAGTAGCATGTCTATAATATTATAATTAAACATGTCACAAGCTATCGAAAAAGCTTCTGTTTCTCAAAAAGTGGAATACTATTTTAATAATGTGTAAATAAATCTTTACTTTAATGTATAAGTTTATATAATGTTAAGCCTGAAATATAAAAAGTTACAACGGAGTAACTGCAACAACTTAATTAATAATAATAATAAATAGAAGTCTGCCCGAATGTAATCCAGTATGGATTTTTAGTAACTAATATTTTTCATTACTGATGAATATGATCTGAAATATAAAATTGTCATCTTTTATATTCTCAAGGGTACAACAGAATAATAAATAGCAAACAATTTCTATCTCAAATATTTTATTTTGTTTTGTGTGTATATAAATTTAAAAAACTAAATTCATTACAAACAAAAATGATGTTTTTTTAGGAGATCGATATAAGTGGTGTAGTTTTATCCTAGAAAAACTGGAGTTTTCGAGGGGCGATATAGATTAAGTCTAGTGTTAAACATAACTAAAATTATTAAATCTTTATTTTAAATAGTTGAACATTTGTGACGAAAAGCATATTAGTGTTGTTTCGGGACTGACTGAAATAATTGTGTAAAAATCATACTCATATTATAATGATAACTCATAATCATCATGCCATGGTGAAAGCACCATAAAAACAATGATTTTTGTTCCCTCCCTTGTTTATTATTCTCATGACCATTTTATTACTATTAATTAATGACCAATAACCACTTTATATTTGTTTTATGAATTTTTCTTTCCAAACTTCTGCCTCCATGCTTCTTGGTCCTGTTTCAGCTTTCAGTCATCAACCATCTGCCTAAATAATATTATTGAAAATGTCAATTACATCTAACTATAAAAATTAAATCTAATAAAATCGATATTTTTAGTTGGAAATTGAAAACTAACTACTTCGTGCCTGTGTTCGGATGCTGTGCTGTAGCGAATATATTTTATAATCGTCATATCTCGGGGCGTTTTCAATTCTACAACCAATACAGTCAAATCCATATACCTTATCGATATCGAGTCATTATTATACTGTGTTCGTTACCCCGTCCGGCTCGAAGGACCAATTTTGTACACACAGTAGCCGAGCGAGATAATCACAAAGACTATATACAGTAGCAGATAAGCTCGAAGATGGTTGTCAAAGATACATGACCACGTTTCACTTTGATTAATATCGGTTAATGCAATTTGAATCGACATAAGAGCAAT
>NW_020539725.1:25942786-25961968 GCF_003426905.1 Ctenocephalides felis | reverse complement strand
TTAATAAGAGCAAGAGCGAACGCAAGAGTCGTGCCGGGGATAAATAAAAGTTCCGAGATAAAAGAAAATGATGATAAAAAAGCAAAACAATTGCGAAAGATATATATCCGAGGATTATTAATACGCGCAAGGAAAACAACACGACCAAAAGGACCCCGCTCGCCGCCCAACGTCCGCCGCGGTTAATTGAAGTCTGGTCGCTCCTGAATAAATGCATGCGCCTTACTCGGACACCTGAAGATGGGCTGTAAATAAGTTGCCCAGAGCAGGGTTATGGAGGGAATATCCATACAATTTGGATCTTATAAAACTTTACTATAATAAAGTTTTTGGAAATTGTCTTTATTCTGATTTATAATGACTTAGCAGGTCTTTGTATTTAATTTTGCGCATAATTGAAAAATCTCAAAAATGATAATGCTGTAGGCAATTTTTATTACAAGCATAATAATTACAAGAAGAATTTTATGGAAATTTGATATAAGAAATTCGAATTAGCCATCTCGGTGAGTTTCTAAGACAGGCTGCTCAACAAAGTAAAGGATCAAGTTAATACATACTGTCAACTAAATACCGGGATTTTTTTTTTTGGGAATTGCTTATTTAAAAGGAGGCTGCCGTGCAATGATTTTTTTTCGCTGAAATGTTGGCATAACTGTCCTTAATATTGGTGTAAAGTTTGATTGCCAATCATCAATTATGTTGTTATTTCTACATATATGTTCTGTGTTAACTACAAACATATTTGGCGATTTTTGCAATGAACGAACTGTAGAATAAAGGCTTTGTATTGAATTTCCAGTTTAGAGCAGAATTTATTATTAACTTCCCGTAGGGTAGTTTAGTAATGGGCCGAAAATCGAAAATGAAATTTTTTGCATTTCTCGACGCTTTGAAGGTTTCTGAACATTTTGTCATACCTCACTTTTTGTCAGAAAAAATGGATGTGTGTGTTTTATATGTCCGCATTTTTCGTCCATGTTTTCCGACGCACGGATCAACCAATTTAAATGGTTCAAAATACATTCGATTTCTATTGATAAGGAGATGTGCTGAGTAGTTTTTGGCAAAAGCAGGTCCAGCCGTTACGGAGATACGGAACAAAGAGTGCAGATGATGCAAATCGAGTTTTTGAGACAATGGAGTATCCGATTTGAATGATCTAAAAAAGATTCATTTGTGATGATTGGAAGAAGAGGTGATTAGTTTTTAGCAAAGGCAGGTTCATCCATTTCAAAGATATAGAGCTAAATGCGCAAAAAATGGCAGTTTTCGAGAGAACTAAGCGTCCGATTTGAAATATTCTAATAAATTTCTGCTTGTTTCAACAAAATCATTTCTTTTGGAAAAAAAGTTATGTGTTTCTAATTTTTTTTTTCAAAATTTTTTTTTTTGTATATCGAAAATAATTCAGATTTTAATTTAATTTTAATTCTGTTTTAATATACTTTAAACAAAGAATTTTAACTTTGCAATTCAGTTTATATATATTTTTTTCTTATAAATATTAATAACGTTAGAGTGTTTATAATAATCTATTTGAAAATATGTAATATTCGTCGATCATTTTGTTGCGGTATGGAAAGATCCATCAATTTGCCTTAAGGCATGATAAATATTTACAATTATTGAAAATTGTATATAGGGCCTATAACGAGTGTCCTTAATCAAAAATCTGGCTTATGAGCAGGTACTTTAAGGCATTGGCAGAGGGCCCGAAGTTGTGGAAGATCTGATCGTCCATCAACGTCTGTCTTCAATGGATGAAATCATCGCCTAAGTCAATCTTGGTGGGGTTGTGTATTGATATATCAGAAATCATTATAAATGATATTACGGTAATAAAGATTATTATTTAGAAGCTTTGCGTCATTTGAGAGAAATTGTGTCTAGGAATCGTTTGAATTTGTAGATGGAAAAATAGTGGATCTTGCCCATATTAAGGCACCATCGCATAAGGCCCACATTGTGAACGCTTTTTTGGCCAAAAACTCATGAAATTTCATGGGACAACCACACCAGGTATCTCATCGTAAATTATTTCTTTTTTTAAAACTGAAATCGCCACTTTGGGTAGCATCGCTTTGGGTTGATAGGCCCCAAGAAAAAATCACCGAAAGAGCTGAAGTGATACTTTTTAAGGATTTTTGGCATATGTTCATCATTTCGAGCATGGTCCATGTTAAAATTTAATAAAAAAATTAATGATTTAGCAAATACTTTGAGTTTTATGAACAATTCGCGATACTTAGTTGACATGTCAATAATATTAATTAATTTCTAGTTAAAGGACTTAAACTTACACCTCAATTTATTTGTGATAGGGATCCAATATTCCCATGAGTTTATATAATTTGCTCATAAGATCGTAAAACTCATATGTACCAAAATATATAATTAAGTCATAAGTTTAAAATACATTTAAAAGCTTGTGAGTTAATTATGTTCATCAGAATCTTTGATCACCATCCCTAGTTGTTCTACGTTCTACGAGCAAAAGCCATACCTGATCGAATGTCTTTTTGCATCTCTTGATTCTTATTTTATGGTTGTTTTTTCGATATATATATATAATATATTTGCTTTTGTTTTTCTCGCTCGCGATCAGAAGGAGAGCTCTGCGCTGGCATCCGTTCGGTAGCGGCTCGTTACAGGATCAGGTTTGGAGATCGCAATAATAAATAAAATGTATTATAAAATTCCTCAAAGATTCATATTCGTCTTGCCGACGCGAAGAAATTATTAAACTCGTAATGATACCGGGAACTTCGCCTGCGTGATCAATTGATACGAAATGATTGTTTCCAATGCGCTCGAAAATATTTTTACATATGAACACTAATTACTTTTTTCGTTATAGTGTGTATATGTATCTAAAGTTCTTATTTTAATAAAAAGATTATTTTTATAAGGCTTAATGGTGTTCGAGCGAATATTCGAATGATTCCAAGCCAAATTAAAATGCAGACTATCTAAAAATCTATTATAATTGAGATAAAAACTAGTATTATTAATAATAATTATTAATGCTCTCGTTAACATTTGCACTAATTTCCAATATACATTTTACATTTACACTAATTTCTTATTTGTTTTTGAAGCTTTAATTTGCTTTGGTATGTTTCCTATTTTCAACACAAGATTTTTTTAAATGTTAACTTTTTTGGGTATTTTGTCAATTTTTACTGCATTTTTTGCCTTAGTCCTATCAGTTCAATTTGGAAAAATAAAACTTTTCAAAATCTTTAACACTTAAAAATGTTTGATTCTTGTGAAACTTTAAAAAATTCGGACGTTTATTAGACCAATTTCTATCAATTATTTAGTTTTTTCAGACTTATTAAGTACATGTTTATGAATGCAAATCTTAAAAACATTGGTTTTGGAGTTCTTGGATTATGATTAGCACATATTTTTTAAAATTTCAAATTCCAGCTTTTTAAAAATAAATTATCGATTTTGAAATGAATTTATAATTTTTGATCGTAAAAAACAAGTCTCCAGCATATAAAATTTATTAATGATTTGCTTAGGGAATTTAATAGTTTTTCAATTGTACTTAGATTTTCTGCAAATGAAAATAGAGATGAAAATTAGAAAATCAATTCAATTTCAGAATTAGATAAGTTAAAAATTTTATTTTTAAATGAAGCTTATGAATTCAACATATCAATAATCAATTAAAAGCTTACGAATTAAGCACAGAAGCGAGAAGCATATCATATTCAGGATCTATGTAAGCAAAAACATGATATCCTCAAAAAATAATGTCAAGAACTATTTTATACCAATCTTGTCGTCAATGATTAGAAGTTTATGCTATTAAAACTTCGTTTAGCTGATTTTAAACATTTTCTGTTAATTTTTACGGTCCTGTGCAATCTGTTGCGAATCCAGTCATCTCTTGAAAAACAAAAGTGTGAAACAAGGCAGTAGCCGCTACGTGTTCGGAATCATTGACGAATAATTAATCGAAAAATCAAGACCTGGCTGGATGTTGCCTCTGTTATTATATCGAGAAGCATTACCGAGCTTCATTTTTCGGCGACCGCATCGATCGGATTTTTCGTTGACGGAATTTTAATTCAACCAGATTGCATCTGGTCGCTCTTGGAACAGATTTTCTTTGAATCGCTCATTTGACGCCCTTATTATTTTGATAATATATAATGATATGGTATCTGTAGAATATAATGAAGGGCTGAATAATTTGCTTAGTAATATCGTGGACAACTTAGTTAAATTTATTACATGTAGTCTGAATAAAATCAGACTAAAATCACCAAAAAAATATTCTGAACTAAAAATTCAGAAATTCAAACAAAATAACGAAATAAAACTAGCTGTAAGTGGATTCTGTCTTGAGGCAATTATGGCATCGTGCCTTAAGGCAAATTGCTAGAACTTCCCGTACCGTAACAAAATGTTCGAGGAATACTGAATGTTTTCAAATAGATTATTATAAACATTGTCTAATATTTATAAGAATTATATAAACTGAATTGCAAAGTTGAAATTATTTGTAAAGTATATTAGAACTTTAGTCAGAATTAAAAATAAAATCTGAATTATTTTCGATATACAAAAAATTAAAAAAAAAAAAAAAAAGTTGGAACAGTTTTTTTTCCAAAATCAATTATTTTGTTGAGACAAGCAGAAAGTTTTTTGAATCATTTAAATCAGAGGCTTAGTTCTCTCAAAAACTGCCATTTTTTACATATTTAGCTCCGTATCTTCGAAATGGCTGGGCCTGCCGGTGCTTTTTAAAAGTAAAAGTTAATTTTTAAATTTTCTAGTAATTTTTTATACTTCAGAATTATTGATTACGGAAAAATATCTACTTTATGTTGCTCTTGCGAATAAATATATCCTTTGAATCACGTTAAAACTATTTTGTATAATTCGGAGTCATACAAATAATTTTCATCACCTTGAGCTATGATTCTTCCGAACCATGTCAGTAAAAACGCTTTTATTTTTTCTTCTCTAAAAAGAATTCAACTCAAATCAGAGTCTACGCGTTGGCATGTTTATTGCACATAATACCTCCTAAAATTGACGGACGCCGAATACTTAAACACAATAATTACTAAACTATGCAAAATGCGAATTCAAACTGCATTTCAAACAGTAGCTAAATTGTCTGTTATTCTTTTTTACTCCAAACCAATTTAATGCGTGTTTTTCTGATGATAGTTAAGTGTTTAGGGTTAAATTGATTGGATATGTTTTTTCAATATTGGCCAAAATGCGGTTTTAAATTGCAAATTATTTTCTGAAAATTAAATGTTCAGATCGTGACCTCATTATGGAAAATATTGGCATACATACTTAGTTTCATAATAACGTAAAACGATGAATGAATCCATTTATAAGCAAAATTGATCTCATAATGATTTATATGTAATATAATATTAAATTTTAATCAGGTTTGGAAACATAATGTTTGTTTGTACGGATTCTGAATTTATTATGTTTTACTTTTATTTTATATAGTAATTTAGAAATCATGTAATATACTGATATTGTTTAATATAGATTTTTTTAACTGTAATAACATCATGCTTTATTATTGATAAGATTTAATAGGTGACGCATATATTATGAATTAAACCAACTTTATTGGCTAATATAAAAGTGAATATTTTTGCAAAATAAGCGATCCATTAATTATGTCACATATTATCACATAAATAAATACATTACAAAATTATACTTGGTAGTACCATAACAGAACTTTTTTAACGTTTCATGTAATGAAATGTTATAAAAAGTGTAAAACATAAAATAAATAGTGTTTCTAGTAGCATGTCTATAATATTATAATTAAACATGTCACAAGTTATCGAAAAAGCTTCTGTTTCTCAAAAAGTGGAATACTATTTTAATAATGTGTAAATAAATCTTTACTTTAATGTATAAGTTTATATAATGTTAAGCCTGAAATATAAAAAGTTACAACGGAGTAACTGCAACAACTTAATTAATAATAATAATAAATAGAAGTCTGCCCGAATGTAATCCAGTATGGATTTTTAGTAACTAATATTTTTCATTACTGATGAATATGATCTGAAATATAAAATTGTCATCTTTTATATTCTCAAGGGTACAACAGAATAATAAATAGCAAACAATTTCTATCTCAAATATTTTATTTTGTTTTGTGTGTTATATAAATTTAAAAAAACTAAATTCATTACAAACAAAAATGATGTTTTTTAGGAGATCGATATAAGTGGTGTAGTTTTATCCTAGAAAAACTGGAGTTTTCGAGGGGCGATATAGATTAAGTCTAGTGTTAAACATAACTAAAATTATTAAATCTTTATTTTAAATAGTTGAACATTTGTGACGAAAAGCATATTAGTGTTGTTTCGGGACTGACTGAAATAATTGTGTAAAAATCATACTCATATTATAATGATAACTCATAATCATCATGCCATGGTGAAAGCACCATAAAAACAATGATTTTTGTTCCCTCCCTTGTTTATTATTCTCATGACCATTTTATTACTATTAATTAATGACCAATAACCACTTTATATTTGTTTTTATGAATTTTTCTTTCCAAACTTCTGCCTCCATGCTTCTTGGTCCTGTGTTTCAGCTTTCAGTCATCAACCATCTGCCTAAATAATATTATTGAAAATGTCAATTACATCTAACTATAAAAATTAAATCTAATAAAATCGATATTTTTAGTTGGAAATTGAAAACTAACTACTTCGTGCCTGTGTTCGGATGCTGTGCTGTAGCGAATATATTTTATAATCGTCATATCTCGGGGCGTTTTCAATTCTACAACCAATACAGTCAAATCCATATACCTTATCGATATCGAGTCATTATTATACTGTGTTCGTTACCCCGTCCGGCTCGAAGGACCAATTTTGTACACACAGTAGCCGAGCGAGATAATCACAAAGACTATATACAGTAGCAGATAAGCTCGAAGATGGTTGTCAAAGATACATGACCACGTTTCACTTTGATTAATATCGGTTAATGCAATTTGAATCGACATAAGAGCAATTAATTTATTAAATTCTCCTTCGATTCGATTTTTACACAATTAGTTCAGTCAGACAGTCCCGAAACAACACTAATATGCTTTTCGCATTTGAATTTGCAACTAGACGCGAATGTTCAACTATTCAAAATAAAGACTTAATAGTTTTAGTTAAGTTATGTTTAATAATAGACTTAATCCATATTACCCCTCAAAAACTTTGATTTTTCTAGGACAAAAATACACCACTATATCGATCTACTTCTAAAAAACCATTTCTGTTAGTAATGAATTTAGTTAAACATGTTTATAATGAACTATACTTGAGAATATTTATTAACCTAAATGTTTTTTTATTTAACTTTATAAATACTGTTTGGGAAAACAAATTCGTAGCTTTTAATGATTATTTTATTAAAAAATTTTACTGTAATTTTTAATTAAAATTCTATATAATCATATAACTTGGCATAATAATAATAAGTTATAAAATATTTGAGATTGTTTGCAATTTATTATTCTGGTGTATCGAGAATATAAACAATAACAATTTTATATTTCAATTCATATTCATCACTACTGAAAAAATGCATACTGGAATACATTATATGATTTACTGAACATAGTCAGATAGTTGTTTGTTTGATACGTATTATTTGTTCTGATATGGTTTGGTTTAACAATATAATTGCAAAATATAAAATTGGACCTTTTTGGCCCGTCCTACCTTATAGTAAATAGTAATTATTATTATTAAAATATTTTTTGTAAATCCTATTGAATGTAATTGATCCAACGCAATTATTTCACCATGTTAGATAGTACTATGTTACCCATCTAATGTAACTTAATTGAACTCTTTTTTTCTTCTAAATGTTAATCTTTTGAAATGTGAATTATTTGTTTGTTTTAAACGAACATATTCATTTATCGTAAAGATTTTAATTTTTGGTAAAACAGAGTCAAAAGCAATCTGTAAAAAACATTTATATCACAGTTTAATACAGCAATTTGAATGCAGTCAATTATGGTAATAATATATATTATTGTTATTTAATATCGTCGTTTAGCCTTAGCAATCTGAATATAAAATTACTAATTACCCGTATACGATCGAGAAAATTTTCTGCAAAGTACTCGAGTATATCAGAAGGATAAAATCGCTTTGAGAGTCATATTATCGAACGCTATACAATTTCAATATGTCGTTACCGATCGCTCGTTTCAGCAATTAAGATCCGGTCATTTTTATAAAGAGTGCTCGCACCGAGTATGAAAGATTTTGTTCATGTATTTGTTCATTATGTGAGGTGTAAGGTTATTTTTACCCGAGGAATATACATATTGAACAGGGTTCTTTACAGCTACAGACATGTGTTAGTGATGAGTTTGTGTATAAATGAGTGCATGGCAGTGGGCAGTTATTAAATAAATTAAAATCGCATCTGCGCATCTTTTGCCACCGAGGTACATAACGCTCTCTATCCAGGGTCGAGAAGATCAATCGTAATATCAAAGTAATTAATACATAAATATTTTTAAACATTTTTCAAAAGATAAATGCTTTAGCTATTTCTGCATTTTCCCATGAACATCAAAATATCTTTCAATGTTTCCACTTTATAATATCAATAATATTTATAATTTTTGCAGTAAAAATTTGCACTGATTATGTAGTTATTGCTTACATTCATCTTTCGTTATCTCGCGAACAGTTTTTGTTCGCTTTTGATATCCATGACCATAAAAAAGAATTAAGATTAATACTTCTTTATTATTTTTTTAATAGTATGAAAAAATTGAATACTGTATGACCAACATCATGAATTTTTTGTTATAGCTCTTGTAAATTTGTCTGATAAAATACTAGTTTAGAGTCTATAATCTATGACAACTTTCAGAAGGTCAAAGTCTGCGAAAAAAAATCGGGGTTTACGAATTGAAACAGGTGTCCACGATAACGGATCGCAGTAATACACTTTGTTAATATCTATAATAACTAATTACTATATACTATATGTATAATGAAAAATCATATATAATATTTATGAACAGAACTAAAATGTGGAAATAGCATAAGTAAGCATTTGATTTGTGGTCACAATCTCACAATGTGGTTGAGCTTATAAGGGCCCTATTTGCTAACTATTGAAAAGCTTAGAAATATTTTTTGAGATTCCAATAATATTTTTTCAAAGATAAAAGATAATTTAATAGTTGTAAAATTACCAGTAGTAAGAATATTTAGCGTTATTACTGATCTGCTAACAAAAAAAAATCTAGGCTAGGCATCATTAGCCGGGAGATGTAACATTATGCCTTAAAATGTTGCTTAATGTTGATAATTAAATATTTAATCAGCCTAATTTATTTTTTTGTTATCATTTTAAATTCAATTGATACATGTATAAAATTAGCATGTATTCTTACGTTAACTATTTATTAATACACCTTAATGCAAGTAGAAATAAATGTATAAAAAAACCGATACCGGATAATTAGGAAGTCTACAGGAAAAAATGATAAATTCATGATACAAACAAGTTTGGGAATCTAGTTTAAATGATATCTTGCATATAAATTACCTGCAACTTTTCCCATTATACTTTAATAAGAACAACATAGTAAAGCTCACTACTTTACTCTGAAAAGAGATAAATTAGTATACAATTTTAATGAAAATGTAATTTTTTTTGCTTTTTTAAATTGCATTTAAATACAGACGTTTTAAGATCTAGTGGATGCATCTAATGTAATGCTTCATAAAGTTCTGATTAATGTATTGAACTACTAATACTATACATATATATGTGATTTTCAGTATTATGATTTTTATATTCTTATGAAAATTGGAACAGCCAATGAAGTCATAAACATGAGACTTTATACTCATAAGGTAAAATATATCAAATGTATCTCTAACTTGTCAATTTTAATTTCCACGCAATATTTTTTGTTTATTTTTACTATCTGAAACAGTTGATAGAAATGGATAACTTCTAGAATTTAGCATAAAAGCTCTTGAATCTTTATGTTTATTTAATCATCTAATATGGGAAAATCAAAAGCCAAAGTAAAGGTGGTAAGCTTTGGATCATTTTCTCGAAGTACATCTAATAAAATTACTTTTATTGTTGGTGTTACATAATATTGCAGATATCGATGATGACTTTGCTGCTTGTTAAATACGTTTGGAACTTTAAATAAAATGTAAAATCAAATGAATAGTAATGGATGAGTGATTCGCGCCAGCCCTGTGCTTTGTTATTGTAGATCGCGCTTTGGTATATATCGAATGCGCGACGTCAGGCCGAGTAACGCCGCGCCGAGACAAGAAAATGTTCATTCATCGCCCGCGGGGAATGCTCTCGTGCACGCACACGCTAAATTTTTGCCCGGCGAACCTGATTCGGTTATTAATATTATTCAATGATACACGACGCATCGTGTTATATATGTACTGCACACATATTGTAAATGTTACCGAGAAGATCGTGAAATGAGTTATGTGCCATACAGGATATAGGACTTTGTTAGAAAAGGATACGGTCCAGTCGAGGCACGAAATAACTGCACTACAGTAACAATTAAGACCACAAGTAACAATTAAAAACTGTTCTGAAATATCATCAATCTGTGTAAGAATAGCAATTACATTTTATGCAAGATTTTTTTTAAGTAGATTTATCAAAATACATCTTGATTTCTAGCCAGGTAATGCAATAAGGCAATGGATGATTGTATTAGGTTTTTGCAGATATGAACGAATAATAAAATGAATTTCAACATTTTTATTTGGCTAGTGAAATCATGATATAAACCCTCTCTCTCTATTAATTATTACTTCAAATTTCTAAAAAAGCAAGTTTTTAACTCCTACTTATACATATTTCTTCAATAGATTGAAATTTGGACATTAGTGTTTTAGATTTTTAACAGAGAATTTTATTTGGCTAGTATAAGAAATCATGATATAAACCCTCTCCCTCTATTAATTATTACTTCAAATTTCTAAAAAAGCAAGTTTTCAACTCCTACTTATTATATTTCTGATAGATTGGAATTTGGACATTTGTGTTTTAGATTTTTAACAGAGAATTTAAAAATATTTAAGTAATTACTCACAATCATAACCAATTTTTTTATAGAAAGATTTACTACTGTTCGTATGGACATTCAGTAAATATAATGGCTTGTGCTAATTGATATAATGGCTTGTGCCATGATTAATTGTGGTTTTTGTGGAAGTAACCTGTGTTACTTTCACTTTACTATAGGAACTAGATTATGTTGGGTGCATATTACTCTAAAAACTCAATTGTGGCTGGTGTTTGCATTTTAGTCTTCTTGGAAGGTTGTCTTCAAGCAGTTTTCTACAATCATAACCAAATAATAATGGTTTGTGAAATATATAACTAATCTTTAACGTTTTTCATTTTACGTCAACGCTTTTCCTGTATCACTTGTTTGCAATCATCTCCCAATTATCGTAAAAGTTACTTGGTTATGGTTATGGTGCTGTTTTTTTTACTATTATTGTAATTTGATTTATTGATAATGAGAACTAAAAAAAGATTTTACTATACAAACTATGAATCATAATTGGACACACGACGTAGCCCCAAAATTATAATATTCGATCAAAAATTCTAATTAGGATTTCTTTGAGTTTGCAATAGTTTTTTTTTTTTTTTTTTTTTTTTTTTTATTGGCCTCGCTTACTCGAGCATTTAGCCACCTACATTATTCTATACAATCATATATCCTATTCAATCTTCTTCTTCTTTACTTCTTAACTTTTTCTTTATTCTTCTTTAACTATTCTTCTCATTTCATCTTCTAACCACATATTTCTTATTCTTCTATACTTCTCATTTCTTCTTCTAAATTCTTCTTACTTCAATTCATTTTTAATTCTAATTATCTAATTTTTTTATACATTTTGATTTTACATACATATCTTTTTATTACAATTCATAATTCTATTATTATACCATCTTAACTACTTTCAATATTTTTCAAATTCTTGCCGGAGATTCGAACTCGGAACCTCCAGCATGTGAATCGGGAACGCTACTCTTAAGCTAATCCCGCCACGAGTTTGCAATAGTTATATAAACATTTGATTTCATAGATTAAGAACTGATTTTTATACGTAATTTATCTGCTTGTTAATTTTCATTTAGTCATGACTTGTTGTACTAGAAGATAGTAATAGTAGGTCTTTGTGTAAGAGAAGATAAATTTTGGTATAAAATTTTTAATGAACCTGCCAATTAATTGCTCGATTTATTAATAATTACGGTTCTAACTAAAATATACTAAATTTTATTATCGTTATCGATCAATACGATCGATACCTCTCATATTTATGCATAATAGTTATAGTGAAGTTATCCTTACTTGTACAAAAATGTTAATGCAAAATTGCTCAAATATATTTTACATTGATACACATATTATGCTTAAAAACTCTTTACAGGACGAATAAAAGTACATAGTTTATTGCTTAATTATAAAAACTATGGCCTTAATTATAAAAAGCAAAATGTTCAGGTTGATTACATAGGCCAACAAAGAAAATTAAAATCGTGCAAACGATTTTAATGCTGTTTTTAAGTATTGGGGCGCTGATTTCAGAAATGACATTCTATGAGCTTTAGTTTTCAAGATATGATATTATATATGTAATATGCATGAAAGTACAAAATAGTAATACAATTCAGAATATTATTTTAATGAGATATGACTACTCGTACATACAAACTTACAAGACCCATTCGGCCTTAAGTTGGGGCATTAGTTGACACTGTGAAAAGTTCTTTTCTGTGACGACCTACAATGGACCTGGTTTCGGCAACTTCTTTCCAAGTTCAAAACTAGAGCTGATACAAAAAAATGGTTTGCAGATTTGAAATCAGCCAAAAAATACTATAAGAATCAGCTCTAACATTTGATGCACAAAACAAAAAAATTTTTTTGTAGGCCTGTGTTATTGAATGTATATGAAAATGCTTGAATATATATTATGAATATATTTGATCATTAAATGGAATTATTATTGCTTAGCATGCATGTAACAACATTAAATGTCGATAATCACATGAAAATTACAGAAATTACCGGCACGCGTGCCTCCCGCTATATACCTTCAATTAACCTCCGCAAGTAAACCAAGTTAGCTGTTTTATGATTATGAATTATAGGCTAATCAAATCAAACATTATATCTAATAAATAAAATCAAACGACTTAGAAAATCATTTCATTATATTATATTAATACTTTCATTATAAATTATATTATTTGGTTAAATTAGATGTTATCTATAATGAAATGAATCATTCATTATAGCAAAATGTTTTAAGCACTACAATAAAAGGAGAAAAATATATTAAGACAGTTTTTTTGTCTTCGTTATAAAATAATTATTGAAAAACAATATTGATGTGCGGGATGAGATTATAGACTATGATATCATTGCAAATATTTATTGCGTAGAAATAACCACATTTCTAGAGTTTTTGTAGGTCTGTCTATATGTCAGTCCGTCTACATTACACTACTATATGTCTGATCGTCCTTATCTATCTGCCTATATGTCTGTCAATAAATACTAACTTGTAATAAAAGGGAAATTAATATATATTCTTTTTATATTTTGATAAAAAGTATGATTTTATAAATTGTAAAGAATGTGATACGCCCCGGGTGGAAGTATATAAGTTAAGTAATACAAGCTGAGCAACGAGATAATATTTAAGAGTTAGAGTTATTAGAGTTAAAAATTATATGGTTAGAAATATGTATTTCAATACAAGTCGTGCTTTCTGTCTGCTTAATTATTTTTCAGAGCAAATTGATAATTATTGAAATTAGAATAATAAATAATAAATAATTTTTCAAAAATTAATACTTCTACGTAATACGAGTATTATTAGTAAAAAACATTGGAACAAAATATAATTACGTTGCTACTTCTTTTTGGCCCCACTAACTTTCTTTAGATTTAGCAATGAGCTAAAAGCTCATGGCATATAAAATATAATATATTTATATATTTACTTATTTATTTATATATATATATATATATATATATATATATATATACAATTATATATAATCAATTAAAAAAGTAAATAAATATAGCAAACAGTATGCAATAACTGCAGGCGATTTATGCTTCATCCCAAATTACAACATGTTGTGCATAAAAATATTGTGTAAAATATACGATTATACGATTGTTCAATATAACTTAAAATTTATGGTTATCAATGTTTATTATATGTATAAAATTAGTCGTAAAATAATGGATTGTATAAGTCATAAATCATAATTGCCATAACGTCTATAAAATATTGTATCCAGATAATTGCGTACAGTTATATATAAAAATGTATAGAGTATGGGTATATATATATATATATATATATATATATATATATATATATATATCAAAACTTTATTTATATTACAGATGTATATTTATATGCATATCATAATGTATGTCAACAAAAAGTCTTTAACTTACACCGTGAAAAATGGACCAAATGTCCACATTATTAATTTTTTACTTCAACATCAGCAATACAGCAAACAAATTTAATCAATCATTAAATAGTAAAATTTGACTGTCTAATTCGCTTTTAGAAAAAGTAATATAGCTTCCAACGTTTTCATATTTATTATTGTGTTTGCACTTTATACCTAATTTTAGACGAGTTTTAAGAAGTAAAAATCATTTATAAGATTATGTTCCACAATTTATTCATTGGTTGTTAAGTTTTTGACTATATCAACCCAGTCATATATGCTATACATAACACAATTTTTTTAACAGTGGTTATCAGTTCTTGAACATATTAATTATTGTACATTATTTAAATTTTCTTTAATTAAGTTCTATAACAAGAGTTTTAATATCCATTACTATAGGTATTCCTCAAATTCAAATTTGTAATAATTATTTTTTTATAATCATGTCTTTGATTAGATCTATGATTTTTATTTGAAATAGAAAAACATATTCTATAAATGAAACGATTTTATTGGATTTGGATAATATTAAATACCAACGAATTAATATATCAGGTAAAACATGCGTCTAATACTTTATTATCTTTTATCATGCATCACTAAAGATGAATAGACTAATACATATATTTAAAAAAAATATATAAATGTATATAGAAGCTGCAATTGTGTTGTTCGTACTTATTTTAATTTCATTAAATTCCAAAACATTTGAGACTTTTTCTAATTCTTTTGCACTAATTTGCAATAATTTATTCACTATTTCACAACTGATAAATGAGCAAATATTACTGTTATGTAACCTTGCAGGTTATACTCAGTTTCATCAATTTTAGAATTATCTTAAGGCACTCTGACGCATAACAATCATTTCGTTATAAAATTTTTATAGACAAACCAACATTCTTCAAAACTTTATATCACTTATGTCATAAAACCATATTCCATATAGCAACTTGTGCCCGGCAAGGTAATAAATATTTGAATATTTTTTAATCCTGGTTGCTTTTAAAATATTTTCGGACGAGTAATTGCGGTCTGTAGCGTTTGTTTCCAATGTTACAGAAATTGATAGTTATTAATTTTAGAAAACAAAATGCGGTCTGAGCATACGAACAAACCGCATTGCGTTGCATTAATTAGCTATCTCTGATAGTCAAAACGTTGTTTCAGAAATACCTGGTTAAGTATTTAGATGCAATAAAAATTTGTATGTTAACGACCTTTTAGTTTCACGTTATTGCTAGATAATGGATATGGTTTTATAAAGATATTTCTAATTTTTGATTGAAACATTCAAATGGCATTAATTTATAGCCGCAGACCATTTAAACAACAGTTAGTGGAAAGATTGGTTTCAGGATAAATTTCAGTAGTATTCATATTATTTAAATGATGTCATTTGTTTAAGTATTTGATCAAATCTAACTTACTTTATTTATAGCTATTGAAAAGTACTAATATAGTTAAGAGTTTACTAAAACGCATTAACGATATAATAAAAACATTGATCTTATACTTATTATTAACGTGATTTGGAGCATGAATCGTAATTATAAGCTTGCATACGTTTACATGCTTACTTAGGTAATCAGCTAGTACTCAAGCAATAGTGATTGAATACAAGTCGCAAATGTTTTTTTTTGTTATGCTTTTAATTGTAATCTCTCATACTAGGACATTCAGTAATTGTTTTAATGTTATGGCTTTTTGAATGGATGGCAACCCAGAAGTTGTCCAATCTAGTTGTGACGAATTAACTACATGCGAAGTATTTGCTGACATTTTATGATTTTGTATGCAGCTATACTAACGAGAGGCGATTTTTACAGATTTTTTTAAAGCAATTATATTTAAGACCTATAATTTCAAGTGGACTTAGTCGTGCCTGGGATCGAACCTGCGAACCCGGGAATAATTAGGGCTAGCCCACGTTCGAATCAATTTGGCCATCACTGGGCCCAATTTGCAAATGGCGACAGGCGTAATTTTACATATTTTTGAGGCTACCATATAATATAATTATCTAGTTTTCATTAAAGTTGTATCAGCTTTTATCAAAGTTTTGTTAACAAAAGCGCAGGATAGGTATCAATGGAGCATGGATATTGAAAGGTCAATAATCGTCCTATTAGCAATTTTTGATATTCCTGACATAGGGTTACTAAACATGATGGTTAGCTTTTACAAATTTTTATTACATGGACCAATAATAATGTCGAAGACTTTTAGAGATTTTGCTTAAGAAGCATTAAAATGTACCAATGGTATATTTTCAAAGTGTCCACCCTAAATATTAAGTGTCGGCGGTGTCAATTGGAAGGAATGTCTTTTTGTTCCAATCGAGTCAAAGCTGGTAGAATGCGTTTTGCTAGAGAACGACTATTAAACATATTGACTAAATGGATATCTCGAACCATAAAGTCTAGCAATGTTAAGGAGATGCTGGATCTTTATAATTATATTATAAAAGACACATTTTGAAATAAAATATAACTTGGGAGTAATACATTGTACTTGCCTATTTAATCAATTGAGAACAAACAATATGTTGTTTTTTTTTTAAAAAGGAAAAAATAAATGACTATTTTAAAGTTTAACAAAAACAAAAGTTTTTAAAGATTACTTAAAACTAATTTTATTTGAGAAGATTATTTTAGAAGTCAAAAGTCACATATTTTACAATAATTATATCATATCAACCCTATAATGCCAAGTTTGATCGAACAAAAAATATTTTTTTTTTTTTACATAAATATTTTTGGTTGTTAATCGTTTCAAAAGTCATTACAATTATATTCAAATATGGGCTCGCCGTAGGTAAGTGGTTAAGAGCGATGGGACCTGAATCAGAGGTCCCGGGTTCGATAACCACTTCGAGCAGCCTGTTGTCAGGCAGTAGTGACAACGATTTTCACTTGGAAATATAGATAGCAATATATTTCCAAGTGAAAATAGCCCTTGCCCGGAATTGCTGCACCAATAAAAAGTCAGCCCTATTAGATTAAATCTAATAACAAAAAATCATCAAATATGGATGGATTAACCATTGGGTTACCATCTAAAAAATACGAAGAAAGGAGAAGGTTCGACCCAACAGCTCATAGGACGTAAGGTTCTGATTGCTGTTAAAAAATAATAATAATAATAATAATAATTATATTCAAATATAAATTTCTGCAAAGGAATAAAACAATAATAATCAAAATATAATTTTATTAAATTTATTTGAACAGTGCTGTCGAAAGAAAAAGACCTTCATTAATATTTATTATTTATTTTGCCGATAATCAAACGATTTTAATTTTACTACATGTTTGTTGTGTTTTAAAATAAATTTTTTGGTATTGGAATATTTTTTATTGAAAAGGGTGTTTTTTAATTCTTTTATTGTTAACCATCATAACATTTTTTACTATCTATGAGTTATTTTGATTTACTTTAATTACTTTTAATTTAGTACTTACCGCAATGAGGAATTACTATCATAGATACAATTTATTGGACATAATGTTTTGAGTTTTCTTAATTCTGTTACTTTTTGATTTTGCATATCAAATATTTTAGAAATTCGATATTTCAAATATTGATAATTTCGATGATTTCAATATATGAAAGCAAAAGTTTTGTAAACTTAAATTCCAAGATTAAAATGATTAAAAATCAAAGTAAATATACGAAATTTAAAGAAAATCTACATATTAACGAAGTATTAAAATTTTTGTTTTAAATATTGATCATGTTTAAATGATGTCAAAAAAAATTGTTTGGCTTGTTTTTGACTTCTGAACTAAATTTGGATAGTTTGTTATTAATTTGTGTATAACATAGTTACTTTGATAAAATATTTAATATTTGGGTAGACCATCAGTAATTTGCCAATATACACAAATCCATATTGGGAGTGCAGTTTGGTATATTGGTAGTACAATTCTCGACTCGGTCGGAATGGATAGTTTGTGGTAATATTTAGTTGATGACACAACTGGAATGGATTGTTTCAATGATGTTTCTAGTTTCGGCATAAAATTAAACGATTGGCTTCTCGATCGGCCTCCTGTATTATGTTAGAATGCTGATTGCTGACTGTGTCTCTTAACCCGTTTCCTTATCGGCTCGTTGGTCTCCTCTCTATATAGACATATCTCCGAGTGTATGGTGTTTTGTATATCTGGTGTGATTACTTTTGTACACGCTACATGTCGTTATAAACGTCTTCGGGTTCGGCCTGTAACTACCTACCAGTTTGATTTAGATTTTATTGTCGCTGCCTGATTTTATTAGGTTGCGCATGGCGATGAAATAAAACCGCAATAAAATCCATAGGCGCTTATGAGAACAGGGAATGCATATGAAAGCTTCGAGATATTAAGAGCATTGCGTGAGGCCTTATAAAATGACTTGGATCATTGCCATACGCGATCGGTTCAAGTACGAATTTTACGAAATGCGTCATTTTAAAGGTATCGTCAACACAATCATATACACATTTCGATTGTCAACTCTTTGTTATTTTATAAAATGATTTCGAGATGTGAAAGCGATCGAAAATCTTTTAGATTGTAATACAAATTATTTTGAGTTTATTTAATCTAGTAATAACAGTATGAATAATAATAATTTCTGTATGAA
>NW_020539725.1:25900558-25941786 GCF_003426905.1 Ctenocephalides felis | reverse complement strand
AGAAATAAAATAAATTAAAATTTAGATGCTTTCAATCATTTGTTTCGGGGCTTTAAATATAAAAACCAAAATGATTAGGTTTATTATTATTGAATGTATATGAAAATGTTTCAATATATATTATGAATGTATTTGATCATTAAATGGAATTATCATTGCTTAGCATGTATATAACAACATTAAATGTCGATAATCACATGAAAATTATAGAAATAACCGGCACGCGTGCCTCCCGCTATATACCTTCAATTAACCTCCGCAAGTAAACCAAGTTAGCTGTTTTATGATTATGAATTATAGGCTAATCAAATCAAACATTATGTCTAATAAATAAAATCAAGCTGCTTAGAAAATCCTTTCATTATATTATATTAATCTTTTCATTATAAATTATATTATTTAGTTAAATTAGATATTATCCACAATGAATTAAATCATTCATTATAATAAAATGTTTTAAGCACTAAAATAGAAGGAAAAAATATATTAAGACAGATTTTTTCGTCTACATCATAAAATAATTATTGAAAAACAATGTTGATGTGCGGGATGAGATTAGACTATGATATCATTGCAAATATTCATTGCATAGAAATAACCACATTTCTAGAGTTTTTGTAGTCTATGTCAATCCGTCTATATGTCAATCCGTCTACATTACACTACTATATATGTCTGATCGTCTTTATCTATCTGCCTATATGTCTGTCAATAAATACTAACTTATAATAAAAGGGAAATTAATATATATATTCTTTTTATATTTTAATGAAAAGTAGGATTTTATAAAATGTAAAGAATGCGATACGCCACGGGTAGAAGTATATAAGTAATACAGGCTGAGCGAAGAGATAATATTTAAGAGTTATTAGATTAAAAATTATATGGTTAGAAATATTTATTTCAATACAAATCGTGCTTTCTGTTGCTTAATTACTTTTCTGAGAAAATTTGCAATTTTTGAAATTAGAATAATAAATATTTTTACAAAAATTAATAATTTCACGTTGGGCCTCACTAATTTTCTTTAGATTTAGCAATGAGATGAAACCTCATATGGCATATAAAATATAATATATATATGTATGTATAATTATAGATAATCAATTAAAAAAGTAAACAAATATAGCAAACAGTATGCAATATCTGCAGGCGATTTATGCTTCATCCCAAATTACAACATGTTGTGCATAAAAATATTGTGTAAAATATACGATTATACGATTGTTCAATATAACTTAAAATTTATGGTTATCAATGTTTATTATATGTATAAAATTAGTCGTAAAATAATGGATTGTATAAGTCATAAATCATAATTGCCATAACGTCTATAAAATATTGTATCCAGATAATTGCGTACAGTTATATATATAAATGTATACAGTATGGGTATATATATATGAATATATATATATATATATATATATATTATATATATATCCACACATATATATATATATATATATAATATATATATAATATATATATATATATATATAATATATATATATATATATATATATATATATATCAAACTTTATTTATATTGCAGATGTATATTTATATGCATATCATGATGTATGTCAACAAAATGTCTTTAACTTACACCGTGAAAAATGGACAATGAATGAATATCGAAATTAATATTATAATTTTTCACTTCAACATGAACAATACAGCAAACAAATTTAATTAAACATTGAATAGTAAAATTTGACTGCCGAATTTGCTTTTAATGTAAAAGTAATATGGCTTCCGACGTTTTTATATTTTTGCACATTTATACTAAATTTTAAACGAATTGTTAGAATTCATGGCCAAATAGAATAAATATTACCAGTTCATTAATAAGATTATATTGCATAATTTATTCACTGTCAAGTTTGTGACTGTTTTAACCCAGTCCCACATGTTATTCATTAAATACATTTTTATAACAGTGAATATCTTGAACATATTAACAAGAGTCTTTATATCTTTATGAAATTAGTATGCATCACAAAAGATAAATATATTAATACACATATTTAAAAAAAATATAAGGTAAAATTTTGTTGTTGATACTTATTTTAATTTTATTT
Organism: Ctenocephalides felis; assembly: GCF_003426905.1. Classification (NCBI taxonomy): domain Eukaryota; kingdom Metazoa; phylum Arthropoda; class Insecta; order Siphonaptera; family Pulicidae; genus Ctenocephalides; species Ctenocephalides felis. Next base: position 25,939,702 of record NW_020539725.1, on the reverse strand, counting down.
AGTATATAACCAGAGTTGAAATAGGTAAATTTACCTTCTGGTTATCGGATTCCACATTTTCTAATTTTTTAAACTAGTGAGGGTAAATTTCAAAACATTTGACTTTTTCTAATTTTTTGCACTAATTTGCAACAATTTATTCACTATTTCATAACTGATTAATAAGTAAATATTACTGTTATTTAACCTTGCAGGTTATACTCAGTTTCATCAATTTTATCTTAAGGCACTCTGGCGCATAACAATCATTTCGTTATAAAAATTTTATAGACAAACCAACATTCTTCAAAACTTTATATCACTCGTGTCATAAAACCATATTCCATATAGCAACTTGTGCCCGGCAAGGTAATAAATATTTGAATATTTTTTAATCCTGGTTGCTTTTAAAATATTTTCGGACGAGTAATTGCGGTCTGTAGCGTTTGTTTCCAATGTTACAGAAATTGATAGTTATTAATTTTAGAAAACAAAATGCGGTCTGAGCATACGAACAAACCGCATTGCGTTGCATTAATTAGCTATCTCTGATAGTCAAAACGTTGTTTCAGAAATACCTGATTAAGTATTTAGATGCAATAAAAATTTGTATGTTAACGACCTTTTAGTTTCACGTTATTGCTAGATAATGGATATGGTTTTATGAAGATATTTCTAATTTTTGATTGAAACATTCAAATGGCATTAATTTATAGCCGCAGACCATTTAAACAACAGTTAGTGGAAAGATTGGTTTCAGGATAAATTTCAGTAGTATTCATATTATTTAAATGATGTCATTTGTTTAAGTATTTGATCAAATCTAACTTACTTTATTTATAGCTACTGAAGAGTATACTAAAACGCATTAACGATACAGTAAAAACATTGATCTTATATTTATTATTGATGTGAATTTGAGCATAAATCAAATATAAATACAAATTTTAAGTTGTATGCGTTTACATGCTAACTTATATAATCAGCTAATACTCAAGTAATAATGATTCAATAAAAAATGCAAATGTTTTTTTTTTGTTATACTTTGAATACAATTTATAATTACACGGCTTTTTAAATGGATGGCAATTCAGAAGTTGTCCAATCCAATAATCGGAAAATTTTAGCGATTTGGTTTAAGCATCATTAAAATTTATCTATGAATTATTTTCAAACTGTCCACGCTAAATATTAAGTGTCGGCGTTATCAATTGGAAGGAATGTCTTTTTTGTTCCAATCGAGTCAAGAACTGGTAGGATGGTTTTGCTAGAGAACGACTGTTAAACTTATTGACTAAATGGATATCTCGAACCATAAACTCTACCAATGTTAAGGTGATGGTGGACATCACCCATTGAAATCAAATATAACTTAGATGTAATACATTGCTCAACAGTTTTTTTTTTCAAAAATGAAATATTTAAATTACTATTCTAAAGTTGAACAAAAATAAAGACAAAAGTTTTCAACCAATTTCATTACAGAAGATTATTTTAGCAGTCACAAATCGCCCATTTCACAATAATTATAGCAACTCTATATTGCCAAGTTTGATCATTAAAAAAATTAAAGCAAAATTATTGAAAATCAACCAAAAAATGCGAAATAAATGAAAGGCTATATACACATTAACGAGGTATGAAAAATTTCTGTTTTAAATATGGATCCCGTTTAAATGATGTTATGTAAAAATTGTGTGCCTTGTTTGTGGCTTCTGAAGTAAATTTGGATAGTTTGTTATTAATTCGTGTAAAATATAATCATTTTGATAAAATATTTAATATTTTGGTAGGTCAATAATTTGCTAATATTCACAAATAACAAATCTATATTGGGAGTGCAATTGGATGTATTGCACCCAAGAGCAATTCTTACTTCCTTCGGCATGGATAGTTTGTTGTAATATTTAGTTGATGGCACAACTGGAATGGACTGATTGAACGATGTTTCTAGTTTCGGCATAAAATTAAACGATTGGCTTTTCGATCGGCCTCCTGTATTATGTTAGAATGCTGATTGCTGACTGTGTCTCTTAACCCGTTTCCTTATCGGCTCGTTGGTCTCCTCTCTATATAGACATATCTCCGAGTGTATGGTGTTTTGTATATCTGGTGTGATTACTTTTGTACACGCTACATGTCGTTATAAACGTCTTCGAGTTCGGCCTGTAACTACCTACCAGTTTGATTTAGATTTTATTGTCGCTGCCTGATTTTATTAGGTTGCGCATGGCGATGAAATAAAACCGCAATAAAATCCATAGGCGCTTATGGGAACAGGGAATGCATATGAAAGCTTCGAGATATTAAGAGCATTGCGTGCTGCCTAATAAAATGACTTGGATCATTGCCATACGCGATCGGTTCAAGTACGAATTTTACAAAATGCGTCATTTTAAAGGTATCGTCAACACAATCATATACATATTTCAGTTGTCAACTTATTAAGTTATCATTTTACTAATTTTGAAATGTTTCCGAGATGTGAAAGCGATCGAAATTCTTTTAGTATTGTAATACAAATTATTTTGAGTTTATTTAATTCTAGTAATAACAGTATGAATAATAATAATTTCTGTATGAAACAGGTAAACATCTTAATAGCCTTATCAATGAAGTTATTAAATCAAATTCAAATGGGGCCGTTTAAGTATTATAAGTAAGCACTATAGGGGGGCGGGGAGATTGTTGATTTGCTTATTTTGGGTTGACATAGGGGCCAGGGGAGTCTGGATGATGATTACGTCATAGGTAGTATTTTTATTTTTTTATTTTATGTGTAAGAGCTTTGCTTACTTTTGCTGACAAAGGGGAGGGGGGGGGAAATAATTGTAATAAATCTGCTTACGTAATACTTGAACGATCCCTAACAGAAGAATTGAAAACAAATTCCTCAATGACCTATTTTAGTCTAAATAGGCGTACGAATTTAGACCTATCAGTAGGTGAAAATATACTATCTTTTTTTCTTTTCATGTATCAATGTACAAACGCAAAATTATAAAAAAATAAAACTAACAAGACGAACTAGAACAAATCGAGATATGGAATATTTCTGTATTATATTTTGATTCTTTGCATCATGTGATGTAAGATATGCTTTTTTGGTACTTTATTGATAATTGGTGAAATATCTTATGTACATATGATATTTAAAAAAAAGGAATCCAAATTTATAGGAATTAACATTATTAAACAAAGAATACAGCAGCAAAATGGAGTTAAGATCATAAAATAAACAGTACTAATTGTCATGTTTTTGCAAATAAACTTAACATTAAACTTACATTATTTTTCTGATTAAGCTTTACTGTAACATTTATTTATTTATTTAAGACTTTTATTACACAAATGCTGAAATTTAACATCAATTGCAATATGTGGATACGTCATCAGCAATTGATTAACTTTTACTCAATACAAAATGGACGTATATACGGCTTCAATTATCAAAATTTTCAATAAAAAGAATCAGTAACTCTAAAAATAACATTATTAGAATGTTAATATTCATCCATTCCTAAAGTAATGTGTCTAAAATTAAAAATTTAAGACTTTTTTTGTACCTATAATTAGTATTACAACATTGTATCAAGAGCAATACCTTTTAAAAATTACTGTTCACTTTAAACAGTTTTTACTGTTAAACTTTGTTTAAAAGAAATTAGTATTAAAAGTTACTTAGTAATATTTCTAAACACTACTATATGGCTTTCAATTATCAAAATTTTCATTAAAAAATTCTGTAACTCTTAAAATCACATTATCAGAAAGTTAATATTTATCCGTGCCTAAAGTAGTTTGTCTAAAATTAAATATTTAAATAATAATTTCTGGTAAATTGTGAGTCTTTTGCATTTATAATTAGTAATACAACATTGTATCTAGAGCAATCCCCTTTGAAAATTACTGTTTACTTCAAACAGTTTTCACGGTGTGTTTAACAGAAAATAGTATTAAAAGTGACCTAGCAATATATCATATTTCTAAACGATACTAATTAAATATTAATTTTCCTGTGAGAGTGTTTGAAATGTGGATTTAAAAAGCTTGAGTGTGAATTTGCGCGCATTATAAAAATATTTTAATTATAAAAAAATATAAATTTTATTCTCTTTCTAAATTATTCAAACCGATATCATTTTAATTTAATAATTTTTAAGTAATTATTTCTTAATTTTTGGCAAAAATTGTCTTACAAGTTTTAGTTTGATTTAAAGGTTTGATTGATTTATTTGTGAAATCAAGTAGTGCTCTTCGCACAAAATAATAATAATAATATATATATATATATATATATATATATATATATATATAATCAATTATGCCATTATATCGCATAGACACGGGCAGGATGCGAACTAGTTTCATCATTTTCCATATTCTTTTTTGCGTCTTATGGTGTGCGCCGCAAAGCGTGGGTTTTGTTAAAAAGCACGTGATATTGCAAGAAGATTTGCATAATCGTTGTATATAAGCTGCGAGAAGATCAATAATTAATGAATAAATAATCTTCTTAATTACAGGTCCGGTATTTTGATATCAGATTTTATTATTACTATTGGTGTCCATGTTAGGTATAAAAATCACATACATTATATAGTTATATACCCTCAATTAAGGGTATATCAATCAATTTAAATTGATTTTTAGAAGTAAAATTCTATTTAATATCTAAATGACTAATAATGTTAAGCACAACTTCATGAAATGAAAAAAGCATATTCATATATAATAGTTGGTAAAAATTTCACTTACAAAATTATGCCCTAAAGTGCCCTAAGGATATAAATATATATATATATATATATATATATATATAAATATATACAGATATAACAAATGCAAACATCTACACCACGCTAAGTTTCTTTGAACCAGCAATTATGTTTTGGGCAGTTATTTTTCACACATTTTTTGTTGAATTTTTTATAGTACATTGTAAAACATTTAATCTCCTAATAATCATATTATTGAACCTAGTAATCTCACATGCAGTGAAAATATCGTGAGATATCATTTGGTCCAAACGGTCTCAATTTTTTTTTCCAATACAAACGCCCCGTGCTCTGAGAAGTAGCTAAACCTGGAAAACTTTTTATTATTTTGAGAATTCTAACTATAATTTTAATTTATTTATTTATAGTTTATACCTACACTTAACTGTGAGTTTATGAAAATTATTATTAGTTTTAAAATTAGTCTTTAAGAAATATATAACTGTTTTGCTACAGTTAAAAAATTTGAAATATTGATGAATTTTGAAATATTTATAGACATTAGTAGAACAGAAATTTTATGAAGCATTGAATTGTTTGAGTTTATATGTGATTTATATGTTTATGAATTGCATAAATAATTCATAATTTTACTGTGCCTGTAACTTGTTTTTGTTCTCAATATTTTAATAATAACGTAATAATGAAATAATAATTTAACAAAAAATTGATCGAAGTAGACTAAACACTCACCAAGAAAAGTTATTTCAAGAGGTGCCATTTCGTGCTTAATCCATTTATTAATAAAATGAGTAATTTGCTCATATTATTAATAGTTCGAAATTTCAATGGATCCAATATTAATAGTTAGTCAATGGATCCATACAGAATTCTTCTACTGGAATATTTTCTTCTATGCTGACAATTTACAGAGAACTTAATACTTATATACTTACATTTTTATAGAGAACTTAGTCTTAAAATTTTACCAAGTATGGAAATAAATGATTATATAGAAAAGATATTTTCATGTTTATAAAAATTTATGATTATAAAACTTTACAAAATATCCTGAATCTTTGTTTTCTCAAATTCCTGGCTCACTTGATTCTCACACAAGAAAAAAAGTACTTGATGTTTTATATAAACTAAACTAATTTAAAATATCAAGTATTATTATTTCAATTTCATTATTATGAATGTTACTGATGTAATTATCGCAATCAATTCCGTTAACATATTTGGAGGAACAATTAGAAGACAAATTACTAGCCAATATAAGTTTATCAAATGAATCAATAATAATCAATAATACATAATAAGAAAAATGTGGAGAATTTTCGCTATACATTTAGTCGCATTACTATCAAGTTTCAAATAGTAGAGCTTATATATAAGTTAACAATTTCTTAGCAATTCTTTTCATATCAAACGTTTCTGACTGGTGACAAATTGGCGATTTTCTAATGTTTCCAACGTGATGAAATGTTAAAATTAATTGAATTTTATTTTCATTCTAAATTTTCCAATCCGACATTATTTTGAGAATGATATGGATAACTTTTGAGTTAATTCATTTAGGAACTTTTTTTTTGCAAATTTTTTCATGAGTTTTCAAATTGCTGAATTGTTTTTGGTAGATGATAAATATGATGAATAGAATATAAGTTCGAAAGTGATTTTAAAAATGAGACTGAAAAAAGATTTGTATTATCTTTAGAAGATTATACAGAAGAATTCAAAAACGAAATATCAGATAAAATAATCACCCGCATAAAAACATACACAACTAGTATAGATGTTCTCCAAAAGGAAGGTGCTGCAAAACGAGATAAATTTGCAAATCCTGTTATATGTATCATTACACGCAAGCGTTTGCTTTACAGTTTATCTTATAAATATTATTATGAGCTAATAAAAATGTAATCAAAGTTTAATTTATTTCATTCGATAGAAATAAAATTCATTGATGTTAATTTAAAACGCTTTACATATCCATATCCAATTATAACAAACCGACTTCGAAGGGTTAATATATATATAGATATAAGGATCTTTATCGATCAATTTAATAAAAACAACTATAAGCGCCTAGTGGATCAATGATAAGATCTGTATCTTACACTTTTATAAAATATAAAATACTGTCTTAAATTTTTACTTATGAGTATGATATAATATATATATACATTATTTATAATCTGGATAAAACAAAATTATTAACATACCATTATGATTACGAATAAATAAGTTAGAAAGAATTACTATTATGTTAGTTATGCATGAATTTTTATCTGAACTATTATAGCTATGAAAGAAAAGATTTTGTAAATTGTACAAAATGTATATAAGATATGGATTACACTAAATCACTGTATGAAGAAATTTGTAAAAATTAATGTTTATTATAAATAATGACTTATTTTATCAGGTATAATAATTTGATCTTAAAAACACTGAAAATTCGTTTATAGCATCATGAAATCATGCTAATCAAATAGTAGATACAAAAGACAGACAAAATTTTTAGTAACAAAATATGGATGCTATTTTATTGATTAAAGTAATTTCATGAATGAATGGTAAAATGTTCTTTTGATATATAAAATGTAGATTTTTGATTAACCAATTAACATAATACGTAAATATTTTCCATTATGTTGTTAAAATTCTAAAATAAGTTTCAGCCAAATACTACTGATAATTACTGTTAATGTAATTTAATTTCTGAAATCATTTAAAAGGAGACAAAAGTCTTACAAGTTAGTAGGCAACAAATTAAATCCTGATACATATGTACTTATTATTATTATTATACATAATTATTGTAAGCAAATAATAAGAAGGGTTTGAAATTAATAAGCTTAATCAAATTTTTAAATTTTAACTCATTCTTACTAAGCTTGTTCGAGGCTCAACCACAAAGATTCAGGTTCTATTTTTATCTTGGACAACCTGATATCGAGCACTAGTGACATTAGATTTAAATTGAGAATATAGATCTGAATGTGATTCCAAATAAAAATAACCTTTTGGGTATTACTGCAAGTATATCATATTTCTATTACAAATATATGTATCTAGCAATATCGAAAAGAAAATGATTTATGAAAGAAATTGACAACCAATAGATTGTATTCTAATAATATTGGGTTATAAGGATTTTGTTCACAACAGCTCATAGAATACAAGAATAGTTCTCATAAAATAAAAAATATATAACTTGCGTATATACTCGATATAAAACCGAGTTTTCAGTTCAGTTTGTATTTATCTGCTTTATTTTAATCAGTAAATATCAGCACAATTCGTCAGTAATAAAAGTTTCATGGCTAACGATTTTAAATACACATTTATTGATTAAAAAAGTGTACATTATTTTATTACCCAATATCGTAATTGCTTAATTATTTCTTCAGTATAAATCAACATTATTATACTTTCATGTGCACACATATATCAGGTGATATCCGTAAAATCCGGTGATTGCATTAAATAAAATTAAGGAGCTTGTTGACAAGAAAAATGTCAACAAACTTGATGATTTAAAGTCCCAATAAAGTGATATACTTCAAGAGAGATCAAAAGATTAGAAACAGATAAGCTGAGACAAGTTCTTCAATAAAACTTATCAAGGAATTCAATGTTCGAATCGTCATTTGCATATGGTCCTTGGGAAAGCAATTAACATTACGCGTATGACAAATGTTAAATAAAATTCTGCGTTTCTGTCTTTTTATCGGAAATGTAAGGCAAACATTATTGCGTAAATCACCATCAACAATCAATAACAAATTATCCGTATATACGAATAATAAAAAAGTATCTTTGAATAAATTTCTGAGATAATTGATTGAATATTGTATGTTACACAAAATTCCCGCCTAGTAGGAGTATTTAAAAAAACGTAATAAATATAATAAATCAAATATGATATTTTTATTTTAGGGTACAATATCTGGACAACTTTGGGAATAAATCATTTATGTCTATTAGTCATGAATAATCCTTTTCGAAGATATTCATCTCTAATTATTGTTATTCTTTACATTATTTTAATGCCTTTGATTTTGTTCTATCTAATGAGTTTTCTAGAGATTTTATTTTTACTTAAAACTCTTCATTTTAAATGTTTATAAACTACTTATAAAAGCATTAGCTAGTATAAAAAATATTATGCCAAATCCTATTACATGGCCTCTGAGTATAAATAATCTAATTAGATTTCTCTAATCTAATCATTTATAAATGATTCATTTTAGATATAGATAATTTAATGCTAAAATTAGTTGTTGTATTTTATGCAATTTTAATTAATGATACGCATTACTAATAAGTCTTTGTTTGTAAATAAGGACTAATTAATAATAAATAATTTATGAGCAATAAAATGTACTACTATAATACTATAAGAATACTATAATAATCAGATTAGATTAAGAATTTTGAAAAAATATAAAATATAAAGATATTTATAATAGATAAATAGATTTGGAAGCGTATTTATTAGTGAGGAATTCGACAATGTTCTGAAACTTATAAAATATTTTACTCATAATTTGATGTATAAAGCTAGAAAATTTTATTGTTAGTTAAAAATATTACTCTTAATTTTATAATTAGATTCTCGCACAAATCTTAAAAATTTGACGAAATTGCAGAACAAAAAATGATATTTCTAAAAGTTTGCAAATTTTTAAACGGAATTTTTAAAAGTAATATACATATATCAATTTTTATATACAATTTTTAACTTATATCTTGAAATTTCTCTTTCTTGAAAGTACTTTTGATTGAAGTGCAAAATCTTGTTACTTTGTTAAAAAGCAAATTTGTTCAGTAATAAGTTATCAAGAAACTAACAAAATGGTAGTTGATTGAGTAAAATTTCAGTATTTAACATAATTATAATATACACTACAGTAATTATATTATTCTATTAAGGTTAGAAAATTAAAATAAAATGTAAAATGTACAAGACTACAAAATTGCATGTATGAAACCTCGGAACTAAATTGCAATCTTAATTGTTATTATTGATTTTTTAAAACTGGTTTAATACACAATGTTACGAATCTAATTAAGATGATGTATTAGATTTTTTAAATAGCTACATATAAAATTTGCATTTGCAACTATCATAATAGATTGTTATATTGAAAGCTATTATATTTGCTTCCAATAATAAAATACTTTTGTTTATATTTGAAGTTTCAAATTAAAACAAAATTTAATTTATAGCAGTAAGAGCCATGTTTGATTTTTGTGAAGCGTGTGTTTTGTATATTTCACTTACAACAACCTAATAATAATGTTTACAACTTTTTTGCTAAAGAGTCTACTCTTTTTTACTGAAAACCTTCACGCACGTGTTTCATACATATGTTGTTAATAACAAATTATAAATAAATTAACACTAATCAATGCAAATCTAGTAATAATTCGCACGCAACGAATAATATTAATTGTGTTTATATTTATTTTTTCTGCGATAATTAACAGCATATCTGCATATTTCGAATATATAATGATACAGGAACAATATCGAACAAAAACGATTTGCAATTATTGGTATTCCACTAATTGCGGAAAATTATGAGGTATATGAATTTTAATATATTAAATTAATAATTATTTATGCTCTGCACTAAAAAGGTTAGTATTAATTAGTAGATTCCTCATTCCTCCAAAAATGAAGTACTCAGTCAGACTTAGAAATGTAAATACAAGCTGAATTTCAATATATTTCTACAAAACAATATTCTAATAATATCCACATTTTAGTGCAGTTTTCAATTGCAAATTTACTCTATATATGATATATAGGTGATTTTCGTATAAAATATTACTACGTACTGCGCAATAAATATCATATCAGTTAGTGATAGTAAAATTTTGATAAAATTGTATTAAAAACTTTAGTCAGCGTTAACATAGATGTGATCAAAACTGAAATAAATTTTGAGAGATTATCGTGTTAGTATCTTATCATTTGTACAATGATATTAAACATATTGAGTCATTGATGTACTAATAATTATTAATTTTTGAAGAAAGAAACTAGATTAGACAGTGTGTTGAGAATTGATACAGAAGCAATATACTATTATGTATATTCATAATCAAAAAAATAGCTAGGAGTTGAAAAAATATCTAAAATGAAACGGTGCACACTTAAGTCAATGAACTAAAAAACTATCCAACCATTAGGGAAACACCAATTAACATGCAATTAAAAATCTGAAGTATTGATTAATAGTAGTACATACTATTATTTAAAAATTGCGAGGATTGTTACTAATTTATCGATTCATATAAGATAAGTAGAATGTTCTATCTAGAAGGGAATTCATTTTTGTCACATTGATGTTTAACGCCATTCATATCAGGTTTATTGATCTGCTTCCAATTACATACATAACCACATGGTTAACAGGTAACTATAAGCATTTTAAAAGATAATTAAGACTGTCGGCGATATCACCGATCATATTATGAATTACATCCGAATTTCAAGATGTTACAGAGGCAATGGCATCACAATCCCTATTAGTCGTGTAATAGTACTGTAGCTGGAATACTTTTTAAACAACATAATAGAAATAAATAATAGAATGGAAAATGTTAAAGAATAAGTATGAGGAATTTTGATTTTGACAATTTTCCTATGATGGATCTTATTTATTATTTAAAAACTTAACGTTATCATTTAAAAACTTAACTAAAGACACTTTGATAATTCTCTATAATTTTATCGTAAGATCACATAAGATTCTTATATGCATGCAACTAAATCGAATTTAACATTTTGAATATAAATTCGAAATTTTAGGATTAATTAATTAGTTTCAGCCACCTCTTTATAAAAAACTTCAAATTTTCTTAAAAATGCCGAAGACATTCTAAATATGCCGAATTATAATTTTCTAAAATGTGAGAATTGTTCAATGCATTTATAAGTAATATTTGAAATTTTGACTAACGCTTTTTTTAATAATTTAAATATAATACAATCGTTTGTTACCCGAGTTGTTTATATGCTTATCAATTTATGTGATGATTGTCTTAGACACTTTATTGTACTTCAGTCTAGTCAGTTCTATAATTTTCACACGGAGAGATTCATCTTAGTTAGTCAACATTAACTACTTTATTTATTCTCTAATATTTGAACAGAATCAAACTTAAAACTAAAAATACCACATGGTAATCTATTAACGTAAATTGAAATATGTTTGTGTTATATAATATAAAATTCTTATTGCAGAATTAGACCTACGAACTTGAATAATCATGTACTATATCTCTTATTTCAGGACCAAGCTTTTGAAATACAAAAATACTAGAGCACTCGAAGGAGGAACTAATATATCCCATTTTGCTTTGCTTTGATAGGTTAGTAATTCTTTTCCTTCATTAATAAATATAAGATGAAAATTGTAAATATATTTATTATTGCCATTTTTGCTGTAACATACTAAATAGTTCCCGTAAATAATTAAAATTATGAAATAGTAATTATTTTTTGATAATATATTATGGCGATAAAAAGCTATTACCATATTTATATCATTCTGTGAGTTAAGTTAGATTTTTTTTATTGGAGCAGGGATTAGATTAGTCACGCAAAATTCCCGCCTAGATTTAAAAAAACGGAATAAATATAATAAATCAAATATGATATTTTTATTTTAGTGAACAATATCTGGACAACTATGGGAATAAATCATTTACGTTCATTAGTTATGAATAATCCTTTTCGAAGCTATTCATCTCTAATTATTGTTATTCATTACATTATTCTAATACCTTTAAGTTCTATTACTAATGAGTTTTCTAGAGATTTTATTTTTACTTTAAACTCTTTATTTAAATTTTTTATAAACAACTAATAAAAAGATGATAGGCCCAATCCCATTTACATGGCCTTTGAGTATAAATATTCTAAATGATTATAGATAAAAAATTAAATCGAAAATAATTCAGATTTTAATTTTAATTCTGACTAAAGTTCTAATATACTTTATACAAATAATTTCAACTTTGCAGTTAAGTTTATATAATTTTTATAAATATTAGACAATGTTACAATATTTATAATAATCTATTTGAAAACATTCAATATTCCTCTAACAGTTACGGTGCAGGAAGTTCCAGAAATTTGCCTTAATTCAGAATGCCTTAATTCCGATGCCATACACCCCACTAGTTTAATCACAAATTTTGTATTAATGAATTATGGGTGTAATAATTTTTGTACATTTAAATATTTTCATTCTATTGTTAAATAGCCATGCAACTAGTTTAAAAATTAGATATGAAACTCAGCAAATGCAAATTAGTTAACGAACACTTGTTCAAACAAAGTCAATACTTACTGAATAATTATTAAAATTATGAGTGTCTATAATGAAGAAAAAAAGTTGAATTCAATAAATATAATCATCAAATTACCGGCGCTCCGTCTAGGAAGCTGCATGTGCGCCGCATAGTGGACTCATCAACCTAATGAATCGTGATCTATAGTTTCCTGCGATCAGGCAAGACGTCCGTTTCCGTTTTGAAATAATTCCGATCGGTGGTATTGGCAGCAAATTTGAACCAGATCCACTAGATATCATCTCGATGCTATAATAAAACTTGATGTGTTTCCGGTAATATAGCCATATCATCCGAATATGTTGATTATGGTTATGACTCTTCATTAATCGATGTGTTAATTTCACTTATGTTTTTAAGATTCATGTAGTAGGTATACTAAAAGTATTTATTATCATTTAAAATAATAATATTTCTCGGTGAATCCTAAATGTTGCTTAAATGGTTGCACAGGCTGGGTAAGGTTGTGCCACTTTTTTTTATCAGTAATAATTGTGTTAATTTACCAGTTAGCTGGATGTAAAGTAAAATAAATGTTAATTTGATTTGTCTACGTGGAAATACTGAAATACTGTCTCTAAATGCGAAGGATTTGTCATAAAATCAAATGCGAACTTGTTCGAACCAGCATATAATTTTTCTTCCTTGGATCCTCTCTCAAAACAGTACAGTTTAGCTGTTATAACAACTGTCACTACCGTACCCTTGCACAACCATACCCAGTCTCCCCTATATTCCATTTACATATTGAATAAGATCATAATTAGATTTATATTAAGTTAAATGATACTCAGGCGTAAGAACTAGGATTTTGAGAGCAAAAGGTTTCAAGTTTTTAAGGGGGTATTCTAGTGTAGAGCGATGAATTTTAGGTCATTTTTAAAGTGTCGTAAAAGAAAGCAATGAATGTTTTTACTATCCATATTTTTTACCACTTGTTTATTAATATTATTAAAATACAATACAAAAATTAAAAAAAAAAGTTGAAAATTGAAGAAACTGGCAGCTGATGAAGTGGGGTCCCAAAAAATTGGCATCTCAGTCTTGATATGATTTCAGCCCTCCTTACCATCCGAAATAAAAGAAATAAAAGGATTATTAACCTACAATGATGTCGCAATCGCCCGATCTGGCGATGAGTAAAATTTTTTTTTTACAAATTGGCGACTGTTTGAAAAAAAAGTGTTTTTTTACTGTTTTTTTGAGTTTCTCGAATTTTTTAAAAATAGTAAAATTGGAATTTGGGGATAACCCTAGTTCGGGCTATAGATAGGCCTATAAACAAGGCTCTCTGAACAATTCAAGTGAATCGGTCGAGTAGAACTCGAGAAATCGTGTCAGCAGTACTGAAAAAGTCTGTTCTGAGAAAAACGCATTTAAAGTTTTGCGTGAAGCCAAACCAGTTTGGAGACCGAGTCAGTAAAATGACTATATCTTCGAAAATAATTCAAATTTTCAAAAAACTTCTCGTACCCATATTCTTAGATAGTTAAACTTTGAAAATATGTAATGAAAAAATATCGATTTCTTTGAATTTCTACACCAGAATACCCCCTTTATTATTACCTCAGACAGTCTTATATCAAACACACGCCTGATATCGATTATCACTAGATCAGTTTCACTCGAAAATACATGTAGATATTTTGATTTTATGGGAAAAGAGCCTTTTGGGGCATTACTGCAACGATTCTAAACTATGATATATGATGATCACAATTGAAAATAAATATAGCAATATTAGAAAGGAAAAGTCTTTGGGTTGTCTTGAATAATAACGTTCGTAAAAATATAAATTTATACATTTTTTCAAAGCTTTCTTTTAATAAAAAAACCCTAACAATTAAGTCCAGACATCTTATTTTTAACTTATTTCCAAACAATTTATATCTTAGATATATTCCAAAATTAATTGGGTTCTTTATATCATATAATTGAATTTATTATACTTTGTATTATATGTGTTCACAAATGTATTATTTCTGTTCATGAATATTTAGCATTAGGATGCTCTAGTTGGAAAGTGGCTTTTTCATAAAATGTTCACGATAAATAAATTATTACCAAAAAAATTTGAAAGAAACCTGAAAATATTTAGTAGTATATATATTTAATATGAGGAATACAAAAAGTAATCCTTTTATAAATAATCCATTCCCCATGATTTGAAATTCTCATAAAGATAGAGTAAATATCATAAGAGCATATGTCTCACGGGGATATAAAAGTGCTTGTAAATTATACCCGCAGAACAAAAAAATAAATGTAAAAGGAATTAAGGATAATTTCGAGGTCCTCAAGGGGCAATCACGATACGAACATTATGCCTGGGTCTCTTGTAAGATTTCTTTCTCTCGTCGCTCGTAAATTATGATTTATATTTAATAATGGTAAAGCAAGGTTTCTGAAAATTTTGACTACAAAATCAATGTTATTATTATAATAGTTATAAGATTAAGTAACGTACAAATGACTTAAAAGGAATATTTCTTTGACTCTACGGAAACATATACTAATGTAATAATATTCGATTTCGATACGTAGATTTTTACTTCATATTATGTTTGAGATCTATTTGTTATCATATTGTTTGATATCGAGCTGGCCGAAGTTGCGCTCGATCTCAGGAGTAGTTTCAAATTGACATTGAAGCAGGCTCAAATTGACATTTTTATATATATAAACCTGTATTGATATTGGTGCCGCATGTGAAAAACATTCGTTATCTTTAGGCTTGATATGCCTGGTCGCTGTTCGCATGAATTCATTTTATAAAGTCCGATCTCTTGATTTCATCGATATTGTACAATCGTACGTGAAAAATTATTCTAAATGAATTCCAAAGATACCTGAGTACCGATCGCGGCTTCCAGATCAATCGACTGCCAAGCATACTCCACATATGCACACACATTATAGGGTAAAACGGGCCTTAAAGGTCCACCACCGGCATCTCAGAAACAAGTAAAGTTAAATATTTTTTAACAACAATATTTGAAAGTAGAGGGAAAAAATGTATACTCAGTCATCATCTTGATTCTTACGACTATGCGCCCCACGTAGGCACCCTATATTAATTTGAAGGTAGTTTACTGCACACTGCACAGACATTTTCTTATTTCAAGCGATTTACTATTATATGCCCACCTAAAATGTATTGAAATAATTTGGCTCCTTGTCGACAAGATTAGTGAAGATCATATTATGCTTGAACCAATTCTTCAAATATAAAAAAAAATTATTTGATTGTATCAATTGACTCGAGGATGTAATGTCTTGTTAAACAATATAGTACTATTTATAGTGATCATTATATTTTGATAACAAATGTTTATTCTCCTGCATTGAATAATAATCAACCCGTAAATAATTATAATACCTAAGTTATTACGGAACTCCTGGATATTTATAACCGGAAATAAAGTCTTATCAAAACTTCGTGCCAAAAATGAAATGATATCAACAATCTTTATCATCTGGAATGCTGGCGTTGCACTATTGAATATTCACAAATCACAATAGCCTTTAGTTATTTCAACTTTACCCGCGACATAAATTAATTTAAGTATAAAAAAATCCTTATACATTGGTATGAATAATGTTTTCCAAATTAGGTAGAAAGGCAGTATCATTTTTTTAACTCATACTCAAATATATAATTAAAAAAAAAATACAATGCAAGAATTGAATGCTTTCCCATGATACAAGTTAGTTATTGGAGTTATTGGATTCCAATCAGAAGTTCCAAATTTGATACCAGATTGCCTCAGACTAGATGTAACACAGTTGTGTGACATTGCTTTTTACTGGAAATATAGATTGAAAAGTATTTCCCAGTGAAAATTGTCTTTATCGTTATTACTGCAGTCATAAAAAATCACCAATATTAGATGAATTCTTGCCAACCGTCGGGTTGCCATCTGAATTCTTGCTGTCTATAAATTCACGTTAGTTAAAAGTCATCACAACAAGCTTATAGGAATAGGACTATTGAGTTGTGATTAATGTTAATAATTTATAGGAAAATGTAATATTTTGAATGTTTTCTTAGATTTGTATGAATCTTATAAGATTCAGCCTAAAAATTCTCATATATTTGTGAGAGCAAAGTCTAATGACAAATTGCAAGTGTATTGATACTCGTAAGTTTATAAAAATCTGGTAATTTTTTAATAATTTAAATAAGTTAATACTCCCTCGTAAAATCTGGCAATAGCTTATCAATACATACTAGAAACCCAATCACATATTCACCTTTAGATCTATTTAATTTTTTTCTAAAGTATGTCTTAATCTTGGACAATATTGAAGTGCAAAAATCATTTGCCTTATTAAATATATTTTGATAATAAATACAATTAAATACCTAAAGATGACGAGCAATCTGAGTCTCGACTTGCGGAAGAGACTAATAAAGTCCTAATAGAGTCCTATGTCTGGAGCATAGCTCTGTACGATTAAGAGACATGGGTTCTGAGAAGGGCCGACAAAAACTATCTGGAAAGTTTTGAAATGTGGTGCTAGAGGCGAATGGAAAAGATAAAGTCGACAGACAAGGTAAAAAATGAAGAACTCCTGAGAAAAGTGGGCGAAGATAGAACTTTCCTGAAATGGAAAGGAAATTAAATCAGACCCAGTCTGCAGAAAGAGTACCTTCTACATGACGTCATTGAAAGTAAAATAGAAGGATTGGGAAGATGAGGAATGCAGATGATTGACGATGCGAAAAGAGAAGATACAGGGAACTGAAAGCCGAAGCATAGGACCAGAAAGCCAGAAAGCATAAGTTTGGAAAGGAAAATGCATACAAATGAATTAGAAAGTGATTAATGGCGCTGAAAATAATAAACAAAGAGCGAAAAAGAATCAGTGAATGCAAATCACAAACATTTGAAATACGACAGCTCCAAAACGGTATTACTATTAACACTTAGTTTTAAAACTTTGGATAATGCATGATATTACCTAAGTTGGTTTCAATGCAAAATTATAGTTATAATATGTATAAATTTGAATTTAATTTAGATCAAATATAATGAATAATTTGATTTGGTTTAAATTTTGAATTTACCCGCTAAATATACTGCGCTAAGTTCACATCAATCGGCCATGTTGAATTCTTCGCTTTGGTCGCCGGTTCGCTAGACTTGACGTTTGCTTATCATTTTACAAATTTTTTACACGCCCAAATTAAGTTCTAGTGTTGCTTACTTATACGTTTCAAATAAATTGCAGATACCAAAAAGTGTTTTATTAATTAAAATATCAAGTAAGTATTCGAATAAAATATTATAAGTTTGAAATAAAATTGGGAAACTAATTAACGCGTCATTAAAAATTAATAACAACAGTTTTGGATATAAATATACTATGTACAATACTTCTAAACACTTTATATTTTTCTATTTTATTACCCTATATTTTTGAATTATATTAATTATAATTCATTTTGTAATAAAATGTATAAAACGTTAGTCATTTCAAATTTATTGTGCAATTTCGATAAACTATGAGATACACATCTTGTGTACGTTTTGTGCAAAGTTGTATAAAATTTTGTTACTTTGCTGAATCAAATAAGTATTATATATTTTTTGCTCTTATCTCCAGAGTTATGTTCCAAATTTGGCTTGAACCATGAATTTTTCATACAATCGATCATACATATTATGAACTTTCATTATACATCAAAAATAATTTAATTAAACTGATTATGTAAGTTGTTTTAGAATATTTTTATATCCACAGTTCTCAACACTGAATATTCTTTACTGAAACTATAGATGCTCAGTTTCTACCATTCTATATTTCTGTGTAGTTTAATAAATTCACTTCATCAAAAACTGGTTTCTTTTTTTCTTGATATATATTAATTAAATACTGCGTTTTTTATTCACATGGGTTATTCTGTTTTTGGTCTAAATTATTTATTATTTTTCTTTGTAGAATGTCAGAAGAAACACCAGTAGAAAACCTCGGTGAGGGAGATATCGACACCATCGATTCTAATTACAAACCACCACCAGAGAAAACTATTGAAGAAATGGTTGCAGCTGATCAAGAGGATGAAAGCTTAAGAAAATACAAAGAGGCATTGCTGGGTGAAGCGCAAGTCGGAAAAGTTATAGTTGGTATGCAATAGTACAAATTCATAATTTTTCAAAAATTATGATTGAATGAATATTTCAACAAAATATAGATAAGGTTTTAAAAAGAAATTCTGATTTGTATTCTATATTTTTTATTTAATATAATATTATTTATTATTATGTTATTATATTATTATTTAATATAATATAAGCCTCTCAAGCTAATTAATATGGACATGAATACCAAATTACACTGTTGGATGCAATTATCTAATTGTTGAAATTATAATTAGAAAATACATTTACATACATTTATCCTATCTATCGTTAAAGAAAAAAATTACTCTACAAAACTTCCCAATTTGTATTTTAAATACTGCTAAGATACACATCCATTATGATGATAAAATATTTTTAAAAATGATATAAAAAATACATCAACTACATTCTAAGTAGAAAGCTGTACATAATTACTATGTTTATAAATAAAAAAAATGATAACAAGTCAGGTTAAGGAAGTTATTGTATTGTTATTATTATTATTATTATATTTATTTATTTCAGCCTAATGGCCTAGAAATAAATACATCATTATCTTAAGTCACAATAACGCCTTAAATCTACTTTATATACAAAAAATAAACAGAAAAGTCTAATCAGGGGGATCTGATAACTATAACGTTCTGGACTGATTGCCCAAGTAACTCTTTATTGTATTGTTTTAGATGCAAATGATCCGAGGAAAGTAATTGTCAAAAAACTAGCTCTCTGTGTTGCTGGGCGAGATGATATGGAGCTCGATTTATCGGGTGACATTTCAGCATTAAAAAAACAAGTAATATATTAATAATATCTGTTAAATATGTAATGCATGTATGTTTGTATAAATATTGTTTGTGAAATAGTCATTCTTGTGAATGAGTATGACAAGTATCTGAAATTTTCTGCATTTATATATTTGAGATCGAACAATTTTTAGTGAAACTACTAATGCATTCACTTTTATATTTTTTTATTAAGTAACCCAGTTTTGATTTTTTGTAGGTGTTCACAATCAAAGAGGGTGTCCAATATAAAATTCGAATTGATTTTCTTGTTCAAAGAGAAATTGTTCATGGATTAAAATATGTGCAAAAGACCTTTAAACTAGGACTTCCTGGTAAGTAATTTTTGAATAAACATTATTTTAGTATAATGATATAAAATCTAATCAGATCATTATCATTTATGCTGCAATTTACTGAAAAGCTCCAGGTTAGCTTATTTTTGGTAAAGTTGTAAATTATATGTGTGATTATAGTTAATGAATCCAAAACTATTTGATTTACTAGTACATTATTATTCGAAGTATTTGTTTAGTTATTTGCTAGTAATAATAGTTTAATAAATTTTATTGTTCGATTTTTAAATAAATGCATGCTGACTCAGAGCTAAAAATATTTAAAAACTTACATAAGCATTAATGTTGCAGTTGATAAAATGACACACATGGTTGGTTCCTATCCTCCAAAAACTGAAATGCAATCTTATACTACACCCGCTGAGGACGCACCTGCAGGTGAATATCATTCATTGTAATATTGAAAAAAGTGTCAATAAAATTTAGATACCATAATAAATATAGATTTATATTATAAAACAGTGAATAAATGCTTGATTGTTTGATTTGAAAAAGTTTCATATAGAAAATGTTGCTTTTGTTAGCAATTACTAATTTCATTCAAAATATTTCAGGTATGCTAGCTCGCGGAGGCTATTCTGTAACATCTTTATTCACCGATGATGATAAAAATGAGCATTTGAAATGGGAGTGGGCATTTGAAATCAAAAAGGATTGGTAAATTTTCCTAACGATATGGAAGTTTTAGAATGGCTCATATAAACATATCAACCTCATAAACATATAAATTCATTTTTAAGCTTAGAAAGGAAAATATAGCAGGTATGACAAGTATTAATATTTTTCGATAAGTTTGAAAACCACCTGTGGTATTTTTATACAAAAAGTCTTTTCCATTTCAACTAAAACAAAGCAATAGTGATATGCATTTAATGCTGGTATTAGTAGTGTAATAAATTATATTTTTAAATTAAATTTTATTCAAACTCGCATAGTTCATGATACATTACCAATTGTTCAAGGTAATCAATAGCTTTTTATTAGAATTGCAGTCTTAAAAAAATATAGCTCCCAATAGTTAATAAGTTAATTAGATTTGTGGAAAAAATATTGAAGCATGATATTAAAAAATGTAAAAATAATTTTTTACATAAGCAGGATGTTGATATGTATACATATGAGTCAATATCAAATATAAAAAATTATTTTATTCAACCTTATAAAAAAAATATGAGAAGTTTAATAATATCCATGCTCTTTTAGCTTTTCAAAATTCATATACAAAATTTTGTTTGAAGCATTCAAGTAAATTTGTACTATTTTTGGTAGTAATAGCTTATTTTGGATATACCAAAAAGTTTTTTTTTTTAAATAATTTTGCTAAAACCAAATGAATTTCTTTATGAATATTTTAGGCATGTGATATCCATTTATAAAAATGTGTTCCTGCAATATTAGTAAGCTATTTGCACAAACGTTAAGTATATAAATCATTGTAATTAGTGTACATATGTGTGGCAAATTTTTATGAAGTTTGAAAAAATGGTTCTCAATTTAAACATTTATATTGCAATTTCATTTTGTTATAATATTAAGTTAGTGATCTCAAAACCTAACATTGATTTATTATATACAAATTCTTATTTTTAATCTTTTTTTATGAAGTATGATTTGGTGTAAAGTTTTTGATAAAATTAAAGAAAGTTAACCAGTGCTTTATAATGTGCTCATAAATGTCAAATATTGAGATAGTGTCTTTGGAATTGATTGTTGATTCTAAATCGTACTAACATAAGCATGTATACATATGTGTGAATAAATATAAAATTGTAATAAAAGATTTAGAAATGTTCAATCTTGGTAGTACGGATATTTTGTAATATGAAAGGATGCATTTATTTGCCTTCCTAATTTTTATAAAACCTATGCTCCAAAATAAACAAGTAAAGTGTTAAAACATACTTTTTTTTATTGATAATTATTTGAATTTCATGTTTTCTAAAATATTTCAGAAATGGCTCAATTATTTTTTTAATTTGAGGATACCAACTATTAGATGTTTTGGGGATATGGGATTCCTTTCATAAATTGTCAATACAACCAATTTTTATACAACGTTTATGCAATTGTTCAAATTTTCTAAAATCATAGAAAGAGAAAGTGATTAAAATGTAAAATTTTAGTGATTATGAGGAAATTTCTATTCGGCCATTTTGAATTTGTCTTAAGAATATATTAAGCATCAAGATTAACAGCTACCTTACAGTGGTAGTGTAAACTCAAAAATACTATGTCTTGTATATGCTTGGGGTATATATTTGGATTTTGGTCCAAATTTTAACACACATATACAAAGGAAATAAATAATGTTTTGGATAGAATTAATTTAACTACATATTTTATCATCTTGTTCATTCAAATCAAGTAAAAGTTGTAAGTTTTAAGTACAGTAGAACTCCAATTATCCGAATTAATGGGGACCGGGACCCATTCGGATAATCAAATTCGGATAATCGGACTTTTTTTTTAAAAATTGCCATTGGAGAGAAAAAAGTTACGTTTTGATATTGCACTATTTTTTTATTGAATTAAATGAAAAAAAACATGACATTTGCACATGTTTTAAATATAAATAAAATGTACTTAAATGAGTTAAAAAAAAAAAAAAAAGAAAATGTACAAGTTTAGAAATAAAAATAATCGTTTTGTAAACATCTCCATCAAATCAAAACAAACAATGTGCCTACACTGGCTTTGCTGGTGGAAGAATAATAGCGCACTTAGACTATTTTTGGACAATTTTTTTTCTGAAAGTGATTCGGATAATCGGCGATTCGGATAGTCGAAGTTCGGATAATTGGAGTTCGGATAGTGGGAGTTCGGATAATTGGAGTTCTACTGTAGTTATTGTAGACTAAAAGTTATTGATTATTGCTACCTGAAGCAGTTTTCGACTTACAAGACAGGTTGATGACAATTTAGTTTATATTGTTTTTGGTCATCAACTAATACTAAATTTCTTTCACATATATTCATTAAAAAATAAATATTTTCTTTCATAATATATATATATCTATATAAACTCGTACATCAATATTACAATCATCAATCCAACTATTAAATTATTCTATCAATATAGTATAATTACATAAAATATATGTATTGCAAATCATTTGAACTTGACTGCAATTTATCTCTCATGTTTTTTTCCAAGAATAAAACATTTCCAAAGGTTTGTTCACCTATAATTAAAAATTTTGTATTAAAAGTAAATTATTGGTTTGCGAATAATATTTCATATTCTAACCTTCCAGAATTTATCATTAACTTGTCTTAAAGTTTGGTTCCCACTCAATACTAAGTATTGACCTGGCGCCGGAGCAATGTATATACAGAAGTTCAGTGTTCTGTATGTGTCAGGAAGTTCACTGTCTAGATCTAATGTCAGTCTCATGGCTAAATACTTGCTTAGGTGATCAACTAGAATGTGATAATAAAATTATTATATAAATAACAGTGCAACTGAGAATAACTATATCTAGAGTGTGAATGTTTGTACCAAGTCTTTTGAAATAGTTGGTTTATATTGCAGTGAAACCAAAATATTAATAAATATGATTAATAATAATAGCAAACCTGTAGCATTTGCTGTAGTTTTTATATATCGTATAGAATTCTCCTTCAGAGCTTTCATCAATTGATTATCAGCAGTCATCTCCGTTGGATGTGGTTTAAAAACTAATTCAATTTCATTGACACTAGGTTCACCAATGCTTTCACCTTCTGTGTCTAAATTACTATCGTTTCCTTCCATACTACTTTCTGATTCTGACTTTTCTGAAGTCAAAACCGACTTAGGCCTTTTTGATTGAGGTTTACTCGTAGAACTCACATTTGATGGAACAGGAGATGGAGTACTTCTCAATGAAGCTGGATTTGAAGGTACCTATAATAAGAAATCAAGTTATATTGTATTAAATGTGTAATGATAATAGTTACAAAAATGCATAAATTTCCAATTCTGTATATCTTATTTATTAATTTAATTCATACATACTGTATCTCAGTCAGACAATTGTTCTGGTATGAGAGATCACAGCAATTATAACAAAAATAAAATCTAAATTTTATGTAACAGACTTACATTAAGACATCTATATATTTTTACTTACTACTATTATACACACGTATATACACAGAACGCATTGCATACATACATACGTACTTATACTTAATTGTAATTAATATTTTTACAGAACAGAAGTAATATAGTATTTAAAATAAGGAATTTTATCTCATTTATTTCATTTATCTTTTATGTAATTTTTCAATTTAATTTTGAAATTGTTTAGTTCCGTCACTGTATTTAGTTCGTCCGGTAGTTTATTGTAAAGACTGCTTGCACTTCTCAGGGAACTTGCAAGTCCTTTACTAGTTTTGTTTCATGTGAAAGTTTCGGTTTTGTCTCGTTTGATGGTCGTGTATATCCTGGTTTGTCTCTATTGTGGTGCAAGTTTTGATTTTGTTGTTTTTTATTTTTAATATTAGTATACATTTTTCTATTTCTATTGTTTTGTGTATTGGTATGTTCTTTGTCTTTTGTAGAAATTCTTTTTGTCGGGACTAATCTTAACCTGAATTGTTTTCAATAAATAATATAATCTGAGCATTCTATTGAATCATGAAGTTTTACTTAAAGTAAAACATTCCGGAATTTTATTGATTTGTTATTGCAATATATAATTATTTCAATGTATATATTAGTCAATTGGTGATATTTCACAATATAAAAAGCAAATTTATTCAATCTTACATTTATTCTAATGTTATGGTAATCAGGTATTCAAAAATTATGATAAAGGCAGTCTTAATGTGAAGCTTTGATACGATATACTTTTTCTCTCTACTTATTGGACCATTTATTTGAACATTATCTTAATAAAAAATTATCTTTATTTGCCCTATCGCATCTTCATTGCGATCTGAATTTTTACGAAGACTAATAATATGAATATTTTAATAACGCTAGAATATTGATGGGGTTTTATACAAACCAATGCACAATAATTCTGTTAAATATAAATATATAATACCTGTGATGCCGAACTCTGTGGCAAATTGAGTGGACTGGCTGACTGACTCGTATTTGTGGATAAGTTGTCTTTAGACACTGCCTGCTCTGTCTGAGGAGTCTGATTCAAATTTGTTGTATCATCCAAATTTTTTCTTGATCTCTGTGGTCTATTCTGCGATTGCAATTGTATTCCTTCCTTGATAGAATTCACAAGTGCTGTTTGAGACTGACTTTTATTCAGTTTAGCCAGGACTCTCTCTTGGTGAGCTTCATACTCATCTCTACTAGGATAAATCTTGGCGATTAGGAGATCAAAATTTGGATCAGGTCTCAAAGAACGTTTGGAGACTAGTTTCTTCCTACAAGTCGGGCATTCTTTATTTCCACTGCGCAGAGCTGTAATAATGCAGTCTGAGCAAAATCTATGTAAGCATTCTTTAGTGGTCATTGTCTTCTTGAGCATATCTAGACAAATTGGACACATGAGTTCGCTGTGTAAACTACGAGGAGATACAGCGATTTCTGTGTTATCAACCACTGCTATTTGTGGACTTCTGTGTAATTCATATAAAGAAAGTTCCCACGTTTTGTTTTGGATTTGCTCCGTGGATGCCATTTTTGCTTTGTCAAACGTCACTTGATTATTTAAAAGAAATATGTTTCGTGCAATGTAAATTAACTAAACTAGGTCACATTATATTAATACCATGGTGCTTTTATTGAAACATTATACGATATTAAATATTACTACTAACTCACTACATTATCCGTAATTCTAATGCCGCATAATACGCAAGCAATTTACCAAATATTTCAGATCTGTCTTTCAATGTTTGGTGTTGTCAGATTCGAAACTAAAGAAATAACACGACAGGGCAGCAAAACCTAACTGTGAATAAATTGTAAAAGGAAAGAAAAAAAATAGTAAGATGTTTAAAAAAAAAATTATGCACATAAATAAATAATGAAATAAATTAGAATATGTTAAATCACAAACAGATCAAACACGACTTAACTAAATTGCAATTCATTTCCAAACATTTAAAATAAAGTATTTTGCTGAACAAATAGAACTCTTCCATTTACTGAAGTTCTATTTTAGTTCATTTGCACTAACAATTTCTCATTAAAAATTAATTAATCATTAAAAAATAATATTAGCAAATTAAACATCTATTGGATATTTATAACAATGCTGACATATTCTTTTTACATTTACATTTTCAATTTAGTCTTTTAACTTATTATACTATATTTTACTATTTCAATTTAGACTTTGACTTATTTTTATCCTTTTAATAATAACATATTACAAACCAGTATCAATATTTATTCAATTATAATGTATAATAAAACGATACATACAAATGACAATAATTTGGTATAATGAAATAAAATGATTGAAAAAATACAATAAAAACTCTTATAACATATTTTATGTAAATTGTAATGCAACTGAAAAATTGTATATGTGTATGTATTTATATATAAGGGTGTTCCATGGTGTAATGGTTAAACTCACGGTCACATGTGGACGGGCTCGTAAGTTCAAATTTTGCTCTGGGCAACCTGACATCGTGTAGTTGCGGTGTTCATTTTTACTTGAAAATATATTTCCAATTGTAAATAGCCCATTTTGGGCACTGCGGTGTGAAATGGCAAAGGGATTACTATCTAGTATTATGCATATACTCAGTGGCGTCGGAACCGTGTGGGCTGGGTGGGCTTGAGCCCACCCATGAATTTTGATGGGTGGGCTGAGCCCACCCATCAATCTCAATCCCTAATTATGATACTGTCTCAAATGTCTAAAAAAAAAAAAACAAGACCACACAGGCCCGCGAGCCCACCCATCAAAAATTAGCTTCCGACGCCACTGCATATACTATATAATACTTTAGATTTTTGTTCGACATTAAAATATATTCTTGAGATTTTTTTCAATCATTTTGTAGAAATACAAAACACATAAAAAAATAATTAATACAGGAATACCCCGTTTAACGCGGGGGATACGTTCCATCAAAGTAGAGCGCAATGCGAAACAGCGCTAAACGAAGCTATCTTACATGAAAATATTGGAGTTAGAGAAAGACGGCTAGGAAATTGATTCGGTAAAAATAAAACCAAACATTTATTTCTTAAAGCCCAAACTAATATCACATTATTATTTCTTTCAAAAATTAAGATAAAATATAAATAACAAAACGGATATGCCGTTTTGTGACAAAAGCATCTACGAATACATCGTATGAATCTATGAATACATCGTATTCTAATATTGTCTAGGCATCTAATGTTGTTTCACTTTTTCTTTTGCGTTGTTCTCTTAAAAGTTCATCATAAACGGATAGAGCATCTCTAACACCACGGCTTACTTTAGAGCTGCTGTCAAAATCCGGATCAATTTTCAATGAATTGATCCATTATTTCAGTTATGGTAGACAATCTCCTTTTTACAAACACCATCGAAAGTTCTTTTTGCTTTTCCGCTGAATCACTGCTGTCAACATTTTTGTTTTCTTCTTGTTCAGTTCATTCCTTGAGCTCACCATTAGAAAGTCTGCGCTGCTTCTTGAATTATTTCTTTGACATCTTCCTCATTTATCCTTTCAAAACCTGATGATCATGACTTTAGAGTAAATGTAAGATTGATAAAATTTACTTTTTATATTGTGAAATATCACCAATTGACTAATATAATACATTCAAATAATTATATATTGCAATATTAAATCAATAATAATATCGTGTTGTTAAATTATCTGTTAACAAACTTTCTATTTCTTAATTGTTGAAATAAAAGAGCGCTAAACCGCAACAGCGTTAAACGGGTTATTACTGTTCTTGCACTATCTTATTAGTATGATTCATTCTGCATGTTTATACCAATAAAAACACAACAAAAATAAAATATAAATAGACAAAACATATGTATGTAGTTTATAACATCATTTTTGCAAGCTAAAATTGAGAGTAAAATTAGTATTTTCATTGTGCTCTTCCCGATATCAACATACTAAATGATGACACACATACGGTGTCAAAACGTACAAAATAAATAATTTAATTATTCATTGCTCCTTATTTTTAAAAAAATATTAATTTCAGAAAAACAGTAATGATATTTAATAATAAAATTTAAAATGCTGCTAAAAGGTTGCTCACACCATCATATCGACGAGATCGACAAAACTACAAGAAGCATTTCGCGAAGCTAAAGTAGAAGCTTTTCTTTATGAGATTCAATTGTTACATGAAAAATAATCAAATTATTAAATGAATGTTGTAAATGTAGCTGTTATTTATAAGTAGACGTGTATAGAAACTCTTTTCGAAATAATTTAGTGTGCTCATATTCATCAAAATAAATGGTGATGTCCATACTTCTCAAATTGGTGCTGACAGATAGATAAATTATGCCATAGGTTTGTTGTTTTATAAATATAAATATGTTTATTAAAGGAACTGAATTATAACTGTATTGCAACAATTTTTTTGTTGATTTACATTTTGTTATATAGTGAATTTTGGCAATATTTTTTTCTCCAAGCAATGTGTTCTTAAAATACTATTTGTTATAATAATAATAAATATTATTATAATCAGTAATTACTACTAATTTTTATTTATACTTACATTTTATCTTATCCAATTTAATTTTGGAATTAATTGAATTCTAAATTACAAATATATTATTAAATGATGTATCATATTAATTTTATAAATGAATTAATATTTAACTTATTTTTAATAGTAATAGACAAATAATACTCAAATAGGCATATAATACTTAATCATAGATTAGTTATTCTGAGTATTTCTGCATATTTATTATCATACTTTTAAGTTATTAATTAATTGAGATTTATAATGCATTTTAAGATATTATAATAATTTAATGAATTCATTACAATTTTAAGTGGGTAGTTAAAGAAATATTTTTAGTCTGTAGAGTAATTTCAACAATAAATTGGTAAGATCTAATTTTATGAAACCCTTTAACTTTATTCGTGAACATGTGTTATGATATTCTACTGATATCGGTAGTTAAAAACCAATTCATTTGTAATGTAAATGATTAAAATATTCAATTTGTATTGTTTACTAAAATCTGTAAGTTGTTATAAGCAAAACAATCTTAAAATTTGCTTCAAATTACATATGGCTAAAAGGTTTATTATTATCGTTATGCCTTATTATTAAGTTATGCTATTATTAGTAACTAATTGATTGATAATTGAAATAATTGATAGCTTATGTTAACTGTTTATTGATTTATAACATTAGTGATGTAAACACTAATCTGAAAATTATGAATAATTTAAATACTTACCAAAATAAAACTTTTCTTGCATCTTCATAACTAATCTGATAACTAATCTTACAAAATTTTCCTTGTCTGTAAAAATTAAGAATTACATGAGTTATTGATGTTATAATATTATAATTTCCATTATATGATTAGATGTTATATGTTATAATTTCCATTTCTAAAAACCAGTTCTTTTTTAGAATCGGAACTTTTGTGTTTGATTGAGACAATCGAGTGCAAAATGGGCTTTTTAGAAGGAAATATGTGTCGAATTTGCTTAGGAAGAAAGGATTTGGTAGATCTGTATTCGACAGATTCTCCAGGATCTATAAGCAGTAAATTGGCATCATTATCAAACATTCAGGTAATTACTTGCATAATTATTATTAGTATAGTAGTTGTAAAGGAAGTGATTAATATTTTTACTAATTAACACAAGCACGCATAATCATCATATTATTATTTTTTAAGATGAATCAGAATGATGGATTTCCCCCTTACATATGTGTTTCATGCATTCAAAACTTGGAAGTTGCTTGCAACTTTATCAAGAAAAGTGAAGATTCGGATATAAAATTACGTTCTGATTATATTCATAATAGTTATAGTCCATTAACATTACTTGAGTGAGTATAAACCAAGTTTAAAAATATTATTAAAAGTTACTTGATTTATTTGAAATGGATATAAAATATTTATTACAAAATTGTTAACATGTATTAATTTATACTATTCCAGAATGCCATCTAATTTTGATTATAATAAAGTTGTTGTTAACTGCAAAGTTGAAATCGATATTGAAGGTAAATTTGTATCTAATTTGTATATTTATAAAATGTTATAACTTATTTATTTATAATTTTAATTGAAATATTATATATTGTAAATTAGATCATTACAATATATAGAAATGGGCATTTGTTAAGCTGATGTTGGTTTTAGTTTTTACATATGCCAATATTATTTTTTAATGAACATAATAATGCAAAGTTACTTGTTCTCTAGTTAAAAATTATTCTGGGGTTTTATATTACATTTTTCAATATTTTGATTTGTATTATTAAATTACTCAGTTAATAAAGTTTTTATTATAATAATTATCTATTCACTACATAGTTAGTATTTTTTTTTTTAATCAATTGCAATTTTATCGCAATAATTTTTTTTTTTTTACTTTGTGATTTTTAGTTATGCAAATTATTGTATTAATTTTATTCTTATATTCAAACTAATATACTTCTTTGCAAAATATTAATTAGTGAGTTAATGAAAATTATATTTTTATTAATGTATATATTTTTGTTTTTAGATAATGCAGAAGAAAAATATCACTTTGAACCCTCTGAAAACGTAATTTCATTCGAAGAATGCTCTGAATTGAAAAAAAAGATAGCAAAACTCACATCTATGAAAATAAACTTAACGAAAAAAATGACAACAAATAAAGCAGTTGACTATTTGAAGTCAAATACAAACCTTATAGTAAAAAAGGTTTCGGGTAAACTGAGAGGCGATAAGGCCCCATTAATAAAGAACGAAGATTTATCTTCAGATGATGCATCTGTAGATGCGAATGATGCAAATGATGCTAGTGATTACGAACCACCTGCGAATGATTTTAATGCTGATGATAGTGATGAAGATGAAATGGATAAAGACTATGTGCCAATAAAAGTATCTAAGATAAATAAAGGTGTTCGGGTTCGATCTAGAAAATTGAAAATGAAATCGCAGAGGTAAAAAGATTTTTTTCTTTACATTTCCATAGTTATTTGTTTTAATGTAGTTATGTAGAGGATTTTATGCAATTGTGCAAATTGCATATCTAATTTTTTCATTCTCACTCAACCTGGTATTTGAAATAGATTAATCTTCTCATTCTATAAATTTTAGATTTATGATGCCTAAGAGCAATAAGCCGAAATATGAAAAAATGACTAGAAGTTTAGAGTCTAGATTCAAAATTACTCCCAAAATAATACAACTAAGTAAATACAAAAATTGCAATACAAGTAACAAAGGTCCAAGAGGTATAGCTGAAAGGATGATCAAAGTATATAGACCTAGGAACCACTTGCATGATGGTAAATATATTGTAGATAGATTATTATTTTTATTTTCTTAAGTAATGGGTAATTTTGGGCCTTTTTAAATGCAGGTAATAGTAAAAGAGGTCGGAAACCAGTTTTAGATCGTGACGAAACCGGTCGTATTATAAGACCAAAGCATCAGTGTTATGTGTGCGGTGTGATGGCTGCTGATATTAAACAACATATGACTTCACATACAGGTAAATGGAATTTATTACATTGTATTCAATAAATATATAGAAATATATATTTAAATTATTATAGGCAAAAATGTTCTGTGGATCTATATTTCATTACTTGTATTTAATTTGTGATTTAGTCATAATTTATTTTATATCTATCAGGTGAAAAAAGTCACGTTTGTGATGTTTGTGATAGACGATTTAGTACAAGAGGCAATTTAATTCATCACAAGAAGATACATTCAGGCATCAAATCTCATGTTTGCCAAGTTTGTGGTGCTGCTTTTATTTATGCAAGTTGCTTACAGAGGTAAGCATTTTTATGTTCTAGTTTAAGTCACCTAAAATTTTAATATACAGCTGATATAAACCTTAGAATGTCAATTAAGAGAGTTGATTCAACCATTTATGGGTTTATTTATATTGATATGCTTAGTGTTCCCACAAGCGGAACACAAGAAGCGAGGAAAACCAAAAGTTTCATTGTATGTAGTTGGTAAATACATTGTTACCAGTAGATTGTTTGAGACGGCCATACATCCCTCGGCAAAATAATTTAAATATTGAAGATTTGTCCACGTCCGAGTTTTCGAGTTACTAGTTGAGTTATTACATTCAACGAGACTTAATGAAACCAATGAATTCATACTCAATTACGATCATTATAAGCCGTTATCCGCTACTTGAGATGCCCAAACAGTTGCTATTTATGATTTTATGCTTTATTACAGATATTCTTATTTTCTGAAATAATTTAAAAAATATTTTCTAGGCACTTAGATATTCATACTGGTACTAAACCTCACAAATGCCATCTTTGTGATAAAGCCTTCCAGCTGGCTCAAGGGTTAAAGCGGCATCTCACAGTTCACGAAGGTGAGTTCATAATGATGTCTGTCATAAATGCTAAATTTTTTTCTGTTTCCCATCATATTATTTATTTTTGTTTATTATTATTAAAACATTAATAAAAAATAATCTTTTTTACACTGGACAATTTGTACTTTAGGAAATATTACGCGATATGTATATTTTTTTTGTGTTAGTGGTGTACGAATAGAAGAAAAATTCTTATTTTTCTTAATTTAAAATATTTCAGTTCAAAATATTTCACAATATTTCAGTTTTGTGAGTGCAAGCAGTAATATAATAATTTTCACATGTTTGTAAATAATGTAGGCATTATATGGTGTATCAGAAATGCTGACTTCTTGATAATTGTTTAACTAGATGCTATATAATTCATAAGATTGGTCTTAATTCTTCACTTATTCACTTTTTTAAGAGTTATCTTCATAATCGTAAACAGTTTGTCTATCTTAATGGATTCTTGAGCAACATTGAAAATATTAGTTCAGGTGTTCCTCAGGAATCCATTCTTGGTCCACTACTATTTATTATTTTTATTAATGACATTTCTGATATTATTAGCTGTCCACATTTATTATTTGCAGATGATCTGAAACTATATCTCAAAATAAATTCTATTGATAACTGCTTATTATTACAGTCTCAACTTGACCTTTTCCACTCATGGTGTATCTATAACAAATTACATTTAAATATATCAAAGTGCAAGATTCTTAGTTTTACACATAAGCGCGTTCCAATACTTTTTGATTATAAAATTTCTAACACCAGCATTGATAGATTAATAAAATTTCCGATTTAGGTGTTCTATTTGATTCTGGTTTGTTTTTCACAGATCATGTAACTGATATTTGTAATAGAGCACATAAATCTTTAGGTTTGATACTGAGAAATTGTAAACAATTTAAGTCTACCAATGCACTTCTTTGCATGTACTATTCTATTGTACGTTCAAAATTAGAATACGGTTCGATTATTTGGTATCCTCATCAAATCAACAACTCTGATGCGATAGAGAAAGTTCAGCGAAAATTTCTGAAATACCTTTATTATAAAACATATAAAATTTACCCTGAACGTGGCTTTGACCACAACACTTTACTAAAAGAATTTGGTATTCCTTCCCTTGCCTCACGTCGATTTATCTGTACAATTATGTTCTTATTTAAGCTTTGCAATAATTCTATTGACTGTCCTCTTATTCTCAATCAACTATCCTTTAATGTTCCTAGGCTATCTTTGCGTTCACAATTATTTTTCATTTATCCTACCCCTAAATCTAATTCTCTTTTAAATTCGCCAATTTTACTTATGTCCTCTAACTTTAACTTAATTAATAATGAAATAGATATTCACAACACTTCACCTAATCAAATAATCTCCATCTGCACAAGTTAACCTTTTTATT
This sequence comes from Ctenocephalides felis, assembly GCF_003426905.1. NCBI lineage: Eukaryota > Metazoa > Arthropoda > Insecta > Siphonaptera > Pulicidae > Ctenocephalides > Ctenocephalides felis. Next base: position 25,905,478 of record NW_020539725.1, on the reverse strand, counting down.
TTCTTTTCAAATATCTCATTATTTTCTTATTCTATTTATAAATAATATTGTTACATTCTGCATTATATGTAATTTTATCTTAAGCATTTTGTTACTAACTATATATTGTAATTTTGTATATATTTTAATTGTTATTCATTATGTAAAATAATTGTATTTTTGAGTCCTCTTGGAGAAATCTGTGGGCAATATATTTAAATAAATAAATAAATAAATAAATAAATAATTTTTGACTTCTGAGAATCTCATTACAATATCATTAAAGGATAGTATAATTTACTCTGATGTGAATCAAAAACAAATTAGCAAAAATTCTATCTATCTATTCCTAGGTGCTCGTCCCATGCCTGCCATATGTGTCCAGCTCGATTTAATCAACCTCATCAACTGAAAACTCATATAAGAAGTCACACTGGTGAAAAGCCTTATGTTTGCCAAGAATGTGGAGAAGCATTTACTTACAAGTATGTTCTCAACAATCACGTTAAGAAGCATTTGGCTCAGAGAATGGACCAAACAACCTCGGCACCTGGTTTAAATGTCGAAGTCAATGGCTCTACTATAAATGTAACAGTTACTGGTAATGGTAATAATGGCATGCAGCAAATGGTATCTTCTGGACAACAAATGGTTTTAGGTATGTTTCATGTAGGTAATATTTATTTTTTTGGTTTATATATAATTGAATGTTTTTTCATAATATAATATATTAGCAATTATAAATATCAGTGTGAACCATTTCAATCAGTACATTTCGTACTTTTTACATCACGCCGGAAACTTTTTATTTTAGAGATTTTTGTACATAATCCATAATAATTTTTCCGAATTCGCCGTAACTAAATTATAAAATTTGAATCAATTATTATCCTTGCAGCACCTGGTTTAACATCGTTGCATGGTGTTCATCACATGGCTCCAGATATCATACAGAATGGTAATCTGGTTCAACACATCACAACCAGTCAAGGACTTGTAGGATTAGTTCAGGCGAATATAGCTTTGGGTCCACCAGTGTGCAGTCAATGATTGGAAAATAAATGACTGTTTACTTTACGCTGCAAGTTAGAAATGTTCACCGAGATTCACAATCTTATTAAAAATTGATGGGTAATATATTATTATATTACTACATTTAGTACATTTAGGGCGACTCATTATTATTATTTTATTTTTTTATTTTCCAAAAAAATAATTTTAGAAGCTATATTCCATCAGCAATATGGCATATGTCTGATGTTTTTGTTTAGATATGTATGGATTCTGAGCATTCATGATATTGTCTTTATCTTACTTAGATCAGAAAAATGGACATAATGTCCGACATAGAAAGTTTTTGCACTATCATATAAAGTATCATTTATTGTATGGATCATTCATTATATTCAAATTAGTGTTAAGTTATATCTATTTATAAAGTATTCTATAATTATCATGAAAGTATCTGCCAACGTTGTGATAGTTGATGTTTTCCTTTTATTGATGTAGATGAAAAGCAAATTATAATTTTCATTGTCTGGTATTGAAAGTTTGAATGTTTTGTGTATAACACTGTGATACAAGTTGAACAAAAATCATAAAAAGTTTTGAAAGTATAATGCGACCTTTATGAAATTGAAATTTATATCAAATTTTAATCCATGAATTTAAAATATGTATAAGTAGTTATTAGTTATTTATTTTACACAATATCGTTCGTTATATGTTCAACTTGTATCAGAGGCAATAAAAATTTAATTAAATGTAAAAGCGTTTTTAATACTAAATTGAATTGAATACAGATAAAGATATGGAGAATTGTGAACCAAAATGAATTTTATGAGTAAATCAAAAAATAATATCACTCAGTACATCGACTAATATTTATATTTGGATATTACGCAAATTTACATGTATATTTACGCTTATTTTTTAAACCGACAAATAATGGAGATTTTTTTAATAATTCTTGAAGAATTCACTCATCATTAATTCTCGGAATGATTTTGAACAAAATGAAATACTGGACTTGCACTTGCTTTATTACTTAGCTTTATTTATCAGAAAAGTATTTTGTAATTCTGAATGGTATATAATTAAAAAAAAAGAGGTTGCCCCTATGTTTAGAATAAATTGAAAACTAATCTACATGTTTTCATTTTGGTTCCGAATTTTTCGTTGCCTTGTCTGTACTAGAGAATATAATTTATGTTAAATTATGTTTTACAATATAATCAGCAGAATGAATTAAAAAGTTTTAATTAATAATTCATTTTGATTTTATCTTATCGATAATTTGTATATCAGAATATTCTGTAGAACAAGAATCGATATTTCAATATACAACTTCAGAGAGTTTCTTATACTGTGTTATCTTATGCTTCCAATTTAAAACCTTCGCTTTCATTAGTTTAAGATATAACTAAAAATACTTGTTATACAAAGTATATTTTATATTTACGGTGAAATGCATATCGATTCTGTAAATGCGATTTCAAAACAAAACGAAAATTCTTTTTTTTTTTTATAATATTTATTTGCATTTATTAACATATTTTGAAAAGTTCAAAATCTTAGTAATAAATGAACTACAAAGTACAATATGAAGATGTTTTAATTCTTTATTTTTTGCAGGAGAAGTAAATAATTTATAATTATAAAATCTTCTTTTTGCCATTTCATCGAAATATTTACATCAAGTCAATATATTAACTGTAGGTATTTATAACTACCCTAAGAAAGTGTTAAAAATGATAATTACAAAAATGATTGATTTTATTGAACTGAAAATAGATTAATCATGGTTATTATAAAGGCTCTTGAAAGAACACATTGACAATCATATTTTAAAGAAAAGTTACAGTTTTATATAAAAAAAAAATCGTCAAAAAGTAGAAGGTTGCTACTTATGTTTTATTTAATGAAATCACGTAAAGGTCGATCTTGCACATTATATTTATGGTATGTGGCAAGCCATTTATAATATAAATATGATTCTGAATTTTTTCCTTGCTTTATTTATATGACTTGGAAATCATCCAAGCATATTATATGAATTTTTTTTTATCCAATGCCAGTAGTTTTAATTTCAAACTTAGGAGACGTTGCACCTTAAGTCGTACCTGTGCAAAATTCCTTATTTATACGGTATAAGAAAATAAAGACCTTTTTATGAAAAATTTTTTAAATAAATATGAAGAAACAATGAATAATATAATATTCCAAGATTTGCTTAAAAAGAAGGGTATAACGGTACAATAACGGAATTACCTCTTTGAACAGTTCCAGCATAGTTCCAACCATAGATAACTAAGCATCCAACCCTTTCTTAGCACTCACAGATTAATAATTTATAAATTCATTTTTACATTATTAATTTAATATTTTAATCTAGGTGTCAGTTTAATAATTATGTTCGACTTGATATCTATAATAACTGAAGTGAAGTTAATCTCAGATTTTATTCTATTTTTTTTTGTTTTTTGTAGTGGTACTACTGGGGTGACTAAATGTACCGTACCACCGACATTTCAGTAATTGTTAATCATAAGTCAAGCTAAGTAACTAAAAGGTCCAGTGAATTTTTGCTTTTGCTTTATTTTAATTGCAATAAATATTACATAATTATTTTTCAGGAAATCTTACCTCAATTGTAATAAGTGAATAGTTTTTAAATTATGTATGGAGTAATTTAATTTTTTATAGTCGTGATGATGTTTTTAAATCTTGAAAAATGGTTGTTGTGTTTTGTTCTTTACATGTTGCATAATATGTGTTTGTGACTGATGAAAATAAGTATTCAGTTTCGCACAAAGCATATTTATTACTAGTTGGAAATTAATAAAAATGTACTTAAAAACTGAATAGAAGTAAAAATTTGCAGTGTTGTCGACGGTTAATGACATTTCTTGTGAAGTCTGTATACTTTGTATAATTTGACATTTGTTTGACTAAAGTTCTGATTTAACGTAAGTTTACATTATTTACTTATCATCAGCTCTTCATATTGCTCCTGTAAAGGTAAGTCTTTTTTAATTTTATTTATATGAAGATGAAATTATGTAATATTGATGAAACTTTTTTCAATGTCGCAGTTAGGGTTTTTATAAATGTTAGTAAATATTCGCTTGTTTGACATTTACATTATTGGTTCTTTACTGCAGTTTTTTTATTATATTTCTTTTATTATATCCTTTAGTTCTTAAAATATGAAATTGAATCATCTTATGGTTTCATCCTAATCGGATACGATACATATATATTATTGTTTACATTTATACAATGTTCTGTTTGAACACTTATACGCATTAGTGCATTTTAAATCTATAAAATATGAATTGTGAAATTCACAGTATATATTTATAATATTCTATTTAAAAATACACAAAATTATTATTAATCACTAGCTGTACCCTTCACGCTTTGCCCTGATTTAGTTTAAATTAAAAGGTTGAACAAAGATGTGTATTTGTTACATTTAGTTTAACGTTACTACTATCTGTTCAACAATTACCTATTCAACAATTGTCTACAAATTACCTATAAACTTGTTAAATCAATCTACCATTTCACCGACTACTAGTTTACCTGTCAACCTATTTACATATCAACCAACGTTTCACATGTCTACCACTTTACTTATCAACCTGTTATCCGTCTTGATAATTGTCTATCTACCATTTTACATATCCTTCAATTTACTGAACACCAGCTATTTAACAAATTACCTTTTCACTAATTTACTTGTCTACCAATTCACCTATCGACCTGTTTATCAATACACTATTTTACCTGTCATCTTGTTATAAAATGTCTACCAATTAACCTGTTCAATAAGTTCCTGTTAAACAATTTACCTTGCTTAAAAATTTGTCTACTAATTTACCTATCAACCTGTTTATCAATCTACCATTTAACCGACTTACAAATTTACCTTTCATC
>NW_020539725.1:25834404-25899558 GCF_003426905.1 Ctenocephalides felis | reverse complement strand
GTTTAAAAAAAAAGAATTATGCACATAAATAAATAATGAAATAAACAAGAATATGTTAAATCACAAACGGATCAAACACGACTTAACTAAATTGCAATTCATTTCTAAAAATTTAAAATAAAGTATTTCGCTGAACAAATAGAACTCTTCCTTTTACTGAAGATTTATTTTAGTTCATTTGCACTAACAATTTCTCATTAAAAATTAATTAATTATTAAAGAATAATATTAGCAAATTAAACATTTATTGAATATTTATAACAATGCTGACATATTCTTTTTATTATTTACATTTTCAATTTAGACTTTTAACTTATTATACTATATATATTACTATTTCAATTTAGACTTTGACTTATTTTTAGCCTTTTAATAATAATATATTACAAACTAGTATCAATATTTATTCAATTATAATGTATAATAAAACGATACATATAAATAACAATAATTTGGTATGATAAATTGAAATGATTTAAAAAATACAATAATAACTCCTATAACATATTTCACGTAAATTGTAATTTACTGAAAAATTATATATGTATATGTATTTATATATAAGGGTGTTCATGCTGCAATGTTTGAACTCACGGTTACGTGTGGACGGGGTCATTTTTACTTGAAGATATGTTTCCAATTGAAAATAGCCCATTTTGGGCACTGCGGTGTGAAATGGCAATGGGATTACTATCTAGTATTATGCATATACTATACAATACTTTAGATTGTTTGTTCGACGATGAAATATATTCTTGAGATTTTCTTCAACTATTTTATAGAAATACAAAACACATAAAAAACAATTAATACAGAAATACCCCGTTTAACGCGGGGGATACGTTCCGTCAAAGTAGAGTGCAACGCGAAACAGCGCTAAACAAAGCTATCTTTACATGAAAATATTGGAGTTAGGGAAAGACGGCTAGGAAATTGATTCGGTAAAAATAAAACCAAACATTTATTTCTTAAGCCCAAACTAATACCACATTATTATTTCTTTCAAAAATAAAGATAAAATATAAATAACAAAACGAATATTTTTGAAAAAAAAAACAAATAATATTCTAAGTCAGTCATATTTAGTTAGCCTTCCGCGTTTTCGGTGTTCTGCCGTTTTGTGACAAAAGCATCTACGAATACATCATATGAATCTATGAATATATGAACACGGGGTATTCTAATATTGTCTAGGTATTGGTATATCATAGACCTTATACAATACAATGAAATTGTATAAGGTCTATGAGGTATATGAATACATTGTTTTCTAATATTGTCTAGGCATCTAATGTTGTTTCACTTTTTCTTTTGCAATGTTCTCTTAAAAGTTCATCATAAACGGATAGAGCATCTCTAACATCACGGCTTACTTTAGAGCTGCTGTCAAAATCCGAATCAATTTTCAATGAATTGATCCATTATTTCAGTTATGGTAGACAATCTTCTTTTTACAAACACCATCGAGAGTCCTTTTTGCTTTTCTGCCGAATCACTACCGTCAACATTTTTGTTTTCTTCTTGTTCAGTTCATTCCTTGAGGCCATAAGCTCACTATTAGAAAGACTGCGCTGCTTCTTGAATTATTTCTTTGACATATTCCTCTTTTATCCCTTCAAAACCTGGGTTGAAATAAAAAAGCGCTAAACGATACAGCGTTAAATGGGGTATTACTGTACTTGCACTATCTAACATAAGTATGATTCATTCTGCATGTTCATACCAATAAAAACACAACAAAAATAAAAATATGTATGTAATTTATCACATCATTTTTACAAGTTAACATTGGGAGTAAAATTAGTATTTCCATTGTGCTCTTCCCGATATCAACATACTAAATGATGACACACATACGGTGACAAAAAGTACAAAATAAATAATTTAGTTATTCATTGCTTCTTATTTCTAAAAAAATATGAATTCCAAAAACAACAATAACATAAAATCTAAAATGTTGCTCAAAGGTTGCTCACACCATCATATCGACGAGATCGACAAAACTACAAGAAGCATTTCGCGAAGCTAAAGTAGAAGCTTTTCTTTATGAGATTCAATTGTTACATGAAAAATAATCAAATTATTAAATGAATGTTGTAAATGTAGCTGTTATTTATAAGTAGACGTGTATAGAAACTCTTTTCTAAATAATTTAGTGTGCTAATAATTCATCAAAATAAATGGTGATGTCCATACTTCTCAAATTGGTGCTGACAGATAGATAAATTATGCCATAGGTTTGTTGTTTTATAAATATAAATATGTTTATTAAAGTAATTGAATTATAACTGTATTGCAACAATTTTTTTTTGTTATTTAACAATTTGTTATATAGTGAATTTTGGCAATATTTTTTTCTCCAAACAATGTGTTCTTAAAATACTATTTGTTATAATAATAATAAATATTATTATAATCAGTAATTACTACTAATTTTTATTTATACTTACATTATCTTATCCAATTTAATTTTGGAATTAATTGAATTCTAAATTACAAATATGTTATTAAATAATGTATCATATTAATTTTATAAATGAATTAATATTTAACTTATTTTTAATAGTAATAGACAAATAATACTCAAATAGGCATATAATACTTAATCATAGATTAGTTATTCTGAGTATTTCTGCATATTTATTATCATACTTTTAAGTTTCTAATTAATTGAAATTTATAATGCATTTCAATATATTAAAATATTTTAAAGTATTAATAATAATTAAGTAATTTCAACAATAAATTGGTAATCTTTAATTTTATGAAACTAGTTAACTTTATACATTGTATTTTAGTCGTGATCATGTATCATGTTATGCTAGTAATATCAATAGTTAAAAACCAATTCCTTTGTAATGTAAATGATTTAAATATTCAATTTGTATTGTTCACTAAAAATTGTAAGTAGTTATAAGCAAAACAATCTTAAAAATTGCTTGAAATTACATATTGCTAAAAGGTTTTTTATTATCGGTACGTCTTATTATTGAATTATGTTATTTTATGCATAACTGTTTATTGATTTATAACCTTAGTGATGTAAACACTAATCTGAAAATTATGAATAATTTAAATAATTATCAAAATAAAATCTTTCTTTCGTCTTTATAACTATTCTGCTAAATTTTGTTGATGCTTTATAAAATATTCCTTATCAAGAGTTACATGAAAAATTGATGTTATAATGTTATAATTTCCGTTATATGATTATTTCCATTTCTAATAACCAGTTCTCTTTCAGAATCAGAATTTTTATGTTTGATTGAGACAATCGAGTGCAAAATGGGCTTCTTAGAAGGAAATATGTGTCGAATATGCTTAGGAAGAAAGGATTTGGTAGACCTGTATTTAACGGATTCTCCAGGATCTATAAGCAGTAAATTGGCATCATTATCGAACATTCAGGTACTTACTTGCATAATCATTATTAGTATAGTAGTCGTAAAGAAAATTGAAATATTAATGTTTTTACTAGCCAACTAATTATATTTGAATGATATATTGATCATATTTTTTTTAAAGATGAATCAGAATGATGGATTTCCCCCTTACATATGTGTTTCATGCATTCAAAACTTGGAAGTTGCTTGCAACTTTATCAAGAAAAGTGAAGATTCGGATATAAAATTACGCTCTGATTATATTCACAATAGTTATAGTCCTTTAACATTACTTGAGTGAGTATAAACCAAATTTAAAAATATTATTTAAAATAATTTGATTTACTTGAAATAAATTTAAAATGTTTATTATAAAATTGTTAATATGTCCTAATATACTATTACTATACTATTCCAGAATGCCATCTAATTTTGATTATAATAATGTTATTATTAACTGCAAAGTTGAAGTCGATGTTGAAGGTAAATTTGTGAATAATTTGTATATTTATAAAGTGTTATAACTTATTTTTTTATAAATTTAATTGAAATTATATATTGTGAATAAGTTCTTTACAATATATAAAAAGTAGATATTCCAATAGTTTTTGGTAATATACATAATACTGCAAAATTATTTGCTCTCTAGTTAAATATTATTCTAAAGTTTTATGCCATATTTTTCAAAATTTTGTTTATATTATTAAAACCTCAAACTCATATTACTCAGGTAAATTACTCAGATAAATAATACTCATGATAAAACTTACTTTTGTAAAACTTATTTATTATAATAGGTATCTATTCACTACATAGTTAGTGAATTTAAAATTGTTTTGTTACTTAATCTATGCAAATTATTGTATTAATTTGATTTTATTAATATACTTCTTTGTGAAATATTAATTAGTGAATTAATGAAAATTATATGTTTATTACTGTATATATTTTTGTTTTTAGATAATGAAGAACAAAAATATCACTTTGAGCCTTCTGAAAACGTAATTTCATTTGAAGAATGCTCTGAATTGAAAAAAAAGATAGCAAAACTCACATCTATGAAAATAAACTTAACGAAAAAAATGACAACAAATAAAGCAGTTGACTATTTGAAGTCAAATACAAACCTTATAGTAAAAAAGGTTTCGGGTAAACTGAGAGGCGATAAGGCCCCATTAATAAAGAAGGAAGATTTATCTTCAGATGATGCATCTGTAGATGCAAATGATACAAATGATGCTAGTGATTACGAACCACCTGCGAATGATTTTAATGCTGATGATAGTGATGAAGATGAAATGGATAAAGATTATGTGCCAATAAAAGTATCTAAGATAAATAAAGGTGTTCGGGTTCGATCTAGAAAATTGAAAATGAAATCGCAGAGGTAAAAATATTTATTTTCTTCACATTTTCATAGTTATTTGTTTTAATATAGTTATGTAGAGGATTTTATGCAATTGTGCAAATTGCATATCTAATTTTTTCATTCTCACTCAACCTGGTATTTGAAATAGATTAATCTTCTCATTCTATAAATTTTAGATTTATGATGCCTAAGAGCAATAAGCCGAAATATGAAAAAATGACTAGAAGTTTAGAGTCTAGATTTAAAATTACTCCCAAAATAATACAACTAAGTAAATACAAAAATTGCAATACAAGTAACAAAGGTCCAAGAGGTATAGCTGAAAGGATGATCAAAGTATATAGACCTAGGAACCACTTGCATGATGGTAAATATATTGTAGATCGATTATTTTTTTTTTTTCTTCAGTAATGGGTAATTTTGAGCCTTTTTAAATGCAGGTAATAGTAAAAGAGGTCGGAAACCAGTTTTAGATCGTGACGAAACCGGTCGTATTATAAGACCAAAGCATCAGTGTTATGTGTGCGGTGTGATGGCTGCTGATATTAAACAACATATGACTTCACATACAGGTAAATGGAATTTATTACATTGTATTCAATAAATATATAGAAATATATATTTAAATTATTATAGGCAAAAATGTTCTGTGGATCTATATTTCATTACTTGTATTTAATTTGTGATTTAGTCATAATTTATTTTATATCTACCAGGTGAAAAAAGTCACGTTTGTGATGTTTGTGATAGACGATTTAGTACAAGAGGCAATTTAATTCATCACAAGAAGATACATTCTGGCATCAAATCTCATGTTTGCCAAGTTTGTGGTGCTGCTTTTATTTATGCAAGTTGCTTACAGAGGTAAGCATTTTTATGTTCTAGTTTAAGCCACCTAAAATTTTAATATACAGCTGATATAAACCTTAGAATGTCAATTAAGAGAGTTGATTCAACCATTTATGGGATTATTTATATTGATATGTTTAGTGTTCCCACAAGCGGAACACAAGAAGCGAGGAAAACCAAAAGTTTCATTGTATGTAGTTGGTAAATACATTGTTACCAGTAGATTGTTTGAGACGGCCATATATCCCTCGGCAAAATAATTTAAATATCAAAGATTTGTCCACGTCCGAGTTTTCGAGTTACTAGTTGAATTATTACATTCAACGAGACTTACATCATAAAAAAAAAAAAACTTAGTGAAACCAATGAATTCATACTCAATTACGATCATTATAAGCCGTTATTTGCTACTTGAGATGCCCAAACAGTTGCTATTTATGATTTTATGCTTTATTACATTTATTTATGATCTCTATTAGATATTATTATTTTCTGGAATAATTTAAAAAATATTTTCTAGGCACTTAGATATTCATACTGGTACTAAACCTCACAAATGCCATCTTTGTGATAAAGCCTTCCAGCTGGCTCAAGGATTAAAGCGGCATCTCACAGTTCACGAAGGTGAGTTCATAATGATGTCTGTCATAAATGCTAAATTTTTTTCTGTTTTCCATCATATTATTTATTTTTATTTATTATTATTAAAACATTAATAAAAAATGTTCTTTTTTACACTGGACAATTTGTACTTTAGAAAATATTATGCGATATGTATATTTTTTTTGTGTTATTGGTGTACGAATAGAAGAAAAATTCTTATATTTCTTAATTTAAAATATTTCAGTTTAAAATATTTCACAATATTTCAGTTTTGTGAGTGCAAGCAGTAATATAATAATTTTTTCATGTTTGTAAATAACGTAGGCATTATATGGTGGATCAGAAATGCTGACTTCTTGATAATTGTTTAACTAGATGCTATATAATTCATAAGATTGGTCTTAATTCTTCACTTATTCACATTTTTAAGAGTTATCTTCATAATCGTAAAGCAACATTGAAAATATTAGTTCAGGTGTTCCTCAGGGATCCATTCTTGGTCCACTACTATTTATTATTTTTATTAATGACATTTCTGATATTATTAGCTGTCCACATTTATTATTTGCAGATGATCTGAAACTATATCTCAAAATAAATTCTATTGATGACTGCTTATTATTACAGTCTCAACTTGACTTTTTCCACTCATGGTGTATCTATAACAAATTACATTTAAATATATCAAAGTGCAAGATTCTTAGTTTTACACATAAGCGCGTTCCAATACTTTTTTATTATAAAATTTCTAACACCAGCATTGATAGATGTAATAAAATTTCCGATTTAGGTGTTCTATTTGATTCTGGTTTGTTTTTCACAGATCATGTAACTGATATTTATAATAGAGCACATAAATCTTTAGGTTTGATACTGAGAAATTGTAAACAATTTAAGTCTCCCAATGCACTTCTTTGCATGTACTATTCTATTGTACGTTCAAAATTAGAATACGGTTCGATTATTTGGTATCCTCATCAAATCAACAACTCTGATGCGATAGAGAAGGTTCAGCGAAAATTTCTGAAATACCTTTATTATAAAACATATAAAATTTACCCTGAACGTGGCTTTGACCACAACACTTTACTAAAAGAATTTGGTATTCCTTCCCTTGCCTCACGTCGATTTATCTGTACAATTATGTTCTTATTTAAGCTTTGCAATAATTCTATTGACTGTCCTCTTATTCTCAATCAACTATCCTTTAATGTTCCAAGGCTATCTTTGCGTTCACAATTATTTTTCAATTATCCTACCCCTAAATCTAATTCTCTTTTAAATTCGCCAATTTTACTTATGTCCTCTAACTTTAACTTAATTAATAATGAAATAGATATTCACAACACTTCACCTAATCAAATAATCTCCATCTGCACAAGTTAACCTTTTTATTTTCTTTTCAAATATCTCATTATTTTCTTATTCTATTTATAAATAATATTGTTACATTCTGCATTATATGTAATTTTATCTTAAGCATTTTATGTTACTAACTATATATTGTAATTTTGTATATATTTTAATTGTTATTCATTATGTAAAATAATTGTATTTTTGAGTCCTCTTGGAGAAATCTGTGGGCTATATATTTAAATAAATAAATAAATAAATAATTTTTGACTTCTGAGAATCTCATTACAATATCATTAAAGGATAGTGTAATTTACCCTGATGTGAATCAAAACTATCTATCTATCCCTAGGTGCTCGTCCCCATGCCTGCCATATGTGTCCAGCTCGATTTAATCAACCGCATCAACTGAAAACTCACATAAGAAGTCATACTGGTGAAAAGCCTTATGTTTGCCAAGAATGTGGAGAAGCATTTACTTACAAATATGTTCTCAACAATCACGTTAAGAAGCATGCGGCTCAGAGAATGGACCAAACAACCTCGGCACCTGGTTTAAATGTCGAAGTCAATGGCTCTACTATAAATGTAACAGTTACTGGTAATGGTAATAATGGCATGCAGCAAATGGTATCTTCTGGACAACAAATGGTTTTAGGTATGTTTCATGTAATATTTATTTTTTTGGTTTATATATAATTGAATGTTTTTTCATAATATAATATATTAGCAATTATAAATATCAGTGTGAACCATTTCAATCAGTACATTTCGTACTTTTTACATCATGAAAGCAACTCTTTATTTTAGAGATTTTTGTACATTATCCATAATAATTTTTCCGAATTCGCCGTAACTAAATTATAAAATTTGAATCAATTATTATCCTTGCAGCACCTGGTTTAACATCGTTGCATGGTGTTCATCACATGGCTCCAGATATCATACAGAATGGTAATCTGGTTCAACACATCACAACCAGTCAAGGACTTGTAGGATTAGTTCAGGCGAATATAGCTTTGGGTCCACCAGTGTGCAGTCAATGATTGGAAAATAAATGACTGTTTACTTTACGCTGCAAGTTAGAAATGTTCACCGAGACTCACAATCTTATTGAGAATTTGATGGGTAATATATTATTATTATTACTACATTTAGTACATTTAGGACGACTTTATTTATTATTTATTATTTTTTTTATTTTTCAAAAAAAATAATTTTAGAAGCTATATTCCATCGGCATATGTTATGGCATATATCTGATGTTTTTGTTTAGATATGTATGGATTCTGAGCATTCATGATATTGTCTTTATCTTACTTAAGATCATAAAAATGGACATAATGTCCGACATAGAAAGTTTTTGCACTATCATATAAAGTATCATTTATTGTATGGATCATTCATTATATTCAAATTAGTGTTAAGTTATATCTATTTATAAAGTATTCTATAATTATCATGAAAGTATCTGCCAATGTTGTGATAGTGATGATGTTTTACCTTTTTATTGATGTAGATGAAAAGCAAATTATAATTTTCATTGTCTGGTATTGAAAGTTTGAATGTTTTGTGTATAACACTGTGATACAAGTTGAACAAAAATCATAAAACGTTTCGAAAGTATAATGCGTCCTTTATGAAATTGAAATTTATATCAAATTTTAATCTATGAAATTAAAATATGTGTAAGTAGTTATTAGTTATTTATTTTACACAAAATCGTTTGTTATATGTTCAACTTGTATCAGAGGCAATAAAAATTTAATTGAATGTAAAAGCGTTTTTAATACTAAATTGAATTGAATACAGATAAAGATATGGAGAATTGTGAACCAAAATGAATTTTATGAGTAAATAAAAAAAATAATATCACTCAGTACATCGACTAATATTTATATTTGGATATTACGCAAATTTACATGTATATTTACGCTTATTTTTTAAACCGACAAATAATGGAGATTTTTTGAATAATTCTTGAAGAATTCATTTATCATTAATTCTCGGAATGATTTTGAACAAAATGAAATACTGGATGCACTTGCTTTTATTACTTAGCTTTATTTTATCAGAAAAGTATTTTGTAATTCTGAATGGTATAAAATTTTAAAAGAAGAGTTGCCCTATGTTTAGAATAAATTGAAAACTTATCTACATGTTTTCATTTTGGTTCCGAATTTCTCGTTGCCTTGTCTGTAAAATACTAGAGAAATATAATTTATGTTAAATTATGTTTTACAATATAATCAGCAGAATGAATTAACAAGTTTTAATTAATAATTCATTTTGATTTTATCTTATCGATAATTTGTATATCAGAATATTCTTGTAGAACAAGAATCGATATTTCAATATACAACTTCAGAGATAGTTTTTTATACTGTGTTATCTTATGCTTCCAATTTTAAAACCTTCGCTTTCATTAGTTTAAGATATAACTAAAAAATACTTGTTATACAAAGTATATTCTATATTTACAGTGAAATGCATATCGATTCTGTAAATGCGATTTCAAAACAAAACGAAAATTATTCACAGAAATACTTAGTTTAGGATTTTTTTATAATATTTATTTGCATTTATTAACATATTTTGAAAAGTTCAAAATCTTAGTAATAAATGAACTACAAAGTACAATATGAAGATGTTTTAATTCTCTCTTTTTTGCAGAAGTAAATAAGTTATAATGTAAACCCAAAATTATTTAGATGTGAGCCCAAATCTTCTTTTTGCCATTTCATTCGCAATATTTACATCAAGTCAATATATAAACTGTAGGTATTTATAACTACCCTAAGAAAATGTTAAAAATGATAATTACAAAAATGATTGATTTTATTGATTTGAAAATAGATTAGTCGTGGTTATTATAAAGGCTCTTGAATAGAACACATTGACAATCATATTTTAAAGAAAAGTTACAGCTTTATAAAAAATATCGTCAAAAAGTGGAAGGTTGCTACTTATGTTTTATTTAATGAAATCGCGTAAAGGTCGATCTTGCACATTATATTTATGGTATGTTGCAAGCCATTTATAATATAAATATGATTATGAATTTTTTTCCTTGCTTTATTTATATTACTTGGAAATCATCCAGGCATATTATATGAATTTTTTTATCCAATGCCAGTAGTTTATATTTCAAACTTAGAAGACATTGCACCTTAACTCGTACCTGTGCAAAATTCCTTATTTATACCGGTATAAGAAAATAAAGACCTTTTTATGGATTTTTTTTAAATAAATATGAAGAAACAATGAATAATATAATATTTCAAAGATTTTGCTTAAAAAGAAGGGTATAACGGTACAATAACGGAATTACCTCTTTGAACAGTTCGAACATAGTTCCATCCACAGATAAATAAGCATCCAACCCCATTCTTAGCACTCACAGACTTAATAATTTTATAAATACATTCGTTACATTATTAATTTAATATTTTAATCTAGGTGTCAGTTTAATAATTATGTTCGACTTGATATCTATAATAACTGAAGTGAAGTTAATCTCAGATTTTATTCTATTTTTTTTTGTTTTTTGTAGTGGTACTACTGGGGTGACTAAACGTAGCGTACCACCGACATTTCTGTAACTGTTAATCATAAGTCAATCTAAGTAACTAAAAGATCCAGTGAATTTGTGCTTTTGCTTTATTTTAATTGTAATAAATATTACAGAATTAATTCTTCAGGAAATCTTACCTGATAATTTATGTGATAAGTGAATAGTTTTTAAATTATGTATGGAGTAATTTAAATTTTTATAGTCGTGATGATGTTTTTGAAATCTTGAAAAATGGTTGTTGTGTTTTGTTCTTTACATGTTGCATAATATGTGTTTGTGACTGATGAAAATAAGTATTCAGTTTCGCACAAAGCATATTTCTTTATTACTAGTTGGAAATTAATAAAAACGTACTCAAAAACTGAATAAAAATGAAAATTTCAGTGTTGCTGACAGAATGTGACGGTTGATGTCATTTTTTGTGAAGTCTATACTTTGAATATAATGTGACATTTTTTTTGACTAAAGTTTACTGATTTTTAACGTGTAAGTTTACATTGTTTACTTTTCGTCAGTTCTTATTGCTACTGTAAAGGTAAGTCTTTTTCAATTTTATATATATGAAGATGAAATTATGTAATATTGAAACTTCTTTCAATGTCGCAGTTTGGATTTTTATACATTTTAGTAAATATTCGCTTGTTTAACATTTACATTCTTGGTTCTTTACTGCAGTTTTTTATTATTATTATATCATTTAGTTCTTAAAAATATGAAATTGAATCATCTTATGGATTTAACTAATCGGATACGATACATATATATTTATTGTTTACATTTTATACAATGCTCTGTTTGTACACTTATAAAGCATTAGTGCATTTTAAACCTATAAAATATGAATTGTAATATTCACAGTATATATTTATAATAATCTATTTGAAAATGCACAAAATTATTATTAATCCTGAAATAAAATCTGGCGCAAAATTCTTGCTCACCTTACCAGAAAACTTGACAAAAATCCTGTTACAAGAAATATGGGCTTAAGTCTGTGGAATGATAACGGCAATAGTAATATTTTTTATCGACAACATTATATATTTTACAAACGTTATGTATTTTCATTAACTTTACATTTAATATAGCTGCAATAGATTAATTCAATATTAAGTTTCTAACAATTTATTTATATTTAATGCATATTGGCTAACCTATAAATATCAGCATGTTGTTAGAAACCGGTATTTTTTCACTTCTCGAAATTGTTTGTTTAAAATTTCAATAACATTCAGTATAACCCTAGATATAATATAAACAGGGTTTAACAAGTAATTTTAAACATGAGTATTAGGTGTAAATAGTTTTTGAACGAAGATAAAATCTGTATTAAGTTTCGACGCAAATTAGTCTATTTAGTTAGTTATAATATTTATATATATATATATATATATATATATATATATAATTATCTAAATTTAGCCAATTTCGATACCTAATGTTACCTAAAACGAGAGATTTTGTAGATGCACCCGGTTATGTAAGTCGGTCTTTATAAATATAAAGGTACACGCGCCATTCTTATAAAATTGTTTTTCCTAACAAGTATTTAAATAATCATTAAATCAAGTATTTTTACATATGGGTATATAATATGGATTAAATATCTCTCATCATAGCTATAAAATTTTAATAATGAATTCATTTTCAAATTTTTAATACAACAGTAGGCCAACAAACAACGCTAAAAATTCACAACATTTAAATATTTTAACAATGAAAAGATTATTAGAAATACTCTAATGAAACTTTAACAATATTATGGTGTAAATGCACACAGACATCACACACAAATGCTTATAAATATGTCGAATAGTAAAAGATTGCTTAAGTCATACTATAAAAAAAACTATATTTAGAACATTTATCGATTTTTAATTGAAAATGCGTAAAGGTTTCTTGAAACGTACTTTGTGTATCAAGATTTGTGATTTTTAATAGTTATATAACATGGGTAACATACAAAAATTACCGTTTTACAAGCAGAAATGTAATGCAATTTCTTGATGTTTGATAAAGTAACTATACCGCTTTAAAATATAATTTTAAATTATATTTAACAGGACTCTTAATTGTTTTTATTTATATATTACAATATATCAAGCTCTTTGCACAAATATATACAGAAATTTTTAGAAAATGCTATCCAAGGTTTTTCTTTATTGTTTCTTCAAGAAATATGTAATCAGTAAATTCCTAAGCAACCTTAAACTATATATTATAATACGTGAATATGAAATAGAAGTATAAGTGTAATAAGTTATATACAATGTAGAATTTGAATCTATCAATTTCTTATTCATTTAATTAATTTAAATTAGTTTTTAATATTTTAGACAAAAATACGCTGTATTACTAACATTTTTGTAATACAAAATAAAAATAAATATTCAAATATATTACCACAAGACCCCGCTTGATATTGCCTTTATAGATATTTTTTAATGAATATTGCACAGATTGTTCTTGCAAAAATAATCCAAAAAATTTATATTATCAAAGACTTTGGATGATTTGGTATTAGTTTTAATATGTTGCATAAAATATTCATAGATAGCATCACATTATTTTTTCACCAATTTATCCTAATTTGTTCCTGCATTCATGGCAAATAATACTTGTTAATAAACAAATAAAACCAAATATTTTCAAACTAATATTACAAATTTTAATTTGAAAATATTATGAATATTCACGACAGAATATTTAATCTGTTAATTTTATATTATATTGTCTAACATTTATTTCCAATGCTTTAACAACAATCTTTTTTGACGACATTTTGCTTTTATTTAAGTAATTTTTTTATTGTTCAAGCGGGATCTTGTTATATATTTGTTACAGCTAAAATTAGATCTAACATAAATTCTATTTAACATATTGTCTGCAAAAAGCACATATTAATGATTTAAAAAATATTTGTAAATGGCAGTTGCAAAATTTTCTTAGCAGCTGTAAACCAGCACTTTGTCAGAATTGAATACATAGATGTTAACGATAT
Organism: Ctenocephalides felis; assembly: GCF_003426905.1. Taxonomy (NCBI): domain Eukaryota; kingdom Metazoa; phylum Arthropoda; class Insecta; order Siphonaptera; family Pulicidae; genus Ctenocephalides; species Ctenocephalides felis. The sequence continues at coordinate 25,885,426 of NW_020539725.1, read as the reverse complement.
ACATGAAATATCTGATTGCCAAATTAATTAAACAAATATTTAATAAGTTCTAGTAAATACTAATATGTATACAGCGCTTTATTTCTGGAAAAAATGCATGTTATCACATCCATAATTATTCGTATAGATTGATTTATCATGACGAATTTTATTAGCGTTCTTTCAACTTATGCGAATGGTCTAAACTTTATTTTCAATTTATTTTTGATATGTTACGAAGTGAACAATTTTAGGCTTTAAACTGAAGTAGGTGAATTAATTAATATTAATAGGCCAATTTTTTACTTTTTAGTTGGATATGATTTTTCCAATCAGTCACTATTTGATATTGATATTTTTCATTGAACACATAGTAATTATTTTGCGCAAATAGTTTTATTTTGTCAATTTGAATCTTGCTTGTGTTGCCAAATTAAAAACCAAATAGTGTTAGGGGACTATGAGCAAATAGCTCGAAAAATTTTGGAATTTTAGAATAATAATTTTGATACTGGTGCTGAAATTGTACATAAGATATCATTAACACTTTCTAATACTGTTTTAACTGTTCTTGCATCCACATTTTCAATATGGATTTACTATTATAGCGTTAATAAAGATAATTTGGGTTTGAAAATTACCAAACTATTGTAAAAGGTAGTCCAAATTCGTTCATAACTCTTTTAACATTATTGTACAATATCTGAAAATACTTAATCATAGGTCTCACTTTCCTGTTGAACCAATTTGAATCTTCTGGGACTCTTTACTGCCACTGATCCATGCCCATCTGATAGTAACCTTCCTCTCGTTGATAAATATCTTCTTATGTATCTCGCCACCTTAGAAACAATATCGAATGATTTAATATTTTGCAATAAATATTTATTTATTGTAACTCTTAAGTACCAAAATTTTCAAAACATTTTATTTTTGCCTTCATCCAAAAGTTTGCAGGCCAAACAGCTCTATACAAAAATTGCAAACGCAATTACAAAATTGTTCGAAAAAGTTGTGCAAAAAGTAAAATTAGGAAATTTTGTTATTTTGGCACCAAGAAATTAATTAACTTTTTATACATTTATAAGCTATACAAAAACTTTAATTTATTTATATGTGAAGTAGGTACATAAAGTGTCTTACCAAAGTTTGTGGACGATTCTGCCATTCAATTAGGACTTCTTTTGGAGCCAAAACCTATTCAATAAATAACGTTTTTTTATTTTTGAATAAAACAATTAAACTTTATATGAATATAGTGATGATATAGTAATAATAATATACATATTTTGATAAAATATGTATCTAAAAATATAATTTTGACCACTAGCACACTTCATAAAGTCATAAAGACTACTGCTTAGAAAGCACGACTTATGGTTGCTTGGGTTGTTCTTTCAATATTTTTAGCTAAGTTTAAAAAAAAATCTATACATGAACAAAGGTACTTGTTTTACAAATGTTTGCAAACTAATTAATTTGGAGAAATAATTAGTTATCAGATTAACCATGAGTAAAATATATAAACCTGGTCACTTTTCAGCCGATCTAATATTGTGACACAAACTACTGCAGCTTTTATTCCAGCGTGGTGAGTCAGAGCAGCAAAAACTGTGCTTTCCATTTCCAAATTAACAATACCCGCTTGTTGTAGCTAAAACAACATAAAATAACATTATTAATTAATCTATTAATGGGAAAACCAAGAATAAATAGAACAAACTTTCTTATTTTGCAACTTATTTAGCAACTTTCACTTATAAAACTTTACTCAAAGAATGTTCACTTTTACTTCTGATTTTTTTTAAATTTCAATTTAAGGATTTTGTGAATTAAAATTATTATGGTTGGTATTACCTGTTGGAAATATTCTTGTTTATCATTTTCGGAAAAATCACAAAATGCGCCATCCATTCTTCCTTGACCTAAAATATAATCACAATTATTAATTTCTATAGACAGAATTTCATTATAAGTAAATGTGCTTTTAGAAAATCGATAAATGTAACAGTCTTAAGTTGAAAGTCAATAGATTTCCTTTATTTCATTTAAAAATGACATAGTTTATTTTTATAGTCATTGTATTATAGAATTGTATATATAGAATTATAGGCTCTTCGATTGATGGTACAACCTTAAGGTAATCATACAGTACAGATGCAATGACTCAAAATTGGAATTTTTCATGGTAATCATACAGTACAAATGCAAAATAATGCATTTTAATATTACTGTATGCAAAATAAATGAATTTATTTAATTTGCATAGAGTAATATTAAAATGCATTATTTTGTGTTATTCCATCTGTACTGTATGATTACCATAAAAAAATCCAATTTTTAAAATATATAAATTTTAATATATTACTTATAATATTTGTTTTTTTTTGCTTCATATTTATATAATAACGATACCTTCATAGAAATCATTGGTACACATTGTTTTGCCGGTAACAGTATCATATGGATCTTCAGGATCGGCCAAAGCTTTTAGTTCTCGTACTACCTTCTTGTCTAATTTTGTAGGTCTTTGGACAATTTTACCTAAAACTGCCTATATAAAATATATAAATATTTTTATTGATCTTTCTAGACAGGCGAATAGTGCAAATTAAAGAAAATTATTAACTTCCCCAAGGAGAAGATAGAGCTTTTGTCAGGAACTTCAATTATAAGAAGAATGTTATACTGAATTTATGAAAATCTATATCATAAGCATTTTAATGCTATTAACTAGAGAAACTATTTTCTTTCTCAAAATCTCTTCTTTAACATTGAAACATATGATTTTAGAATAAGTTATCGCTTTCAAGCCAATTATTGCTAGATTTAAATAACCTATATAATGAAATACAACAAATAATTTATAATTAAGAATATTTATTATATTATTACCGTTTCATATGTGCTCCTCATCAATCCATCAACTGCTTCTTCAGAAATGACAACAGTGCCTCCATCGATTCCAATACCACCACAAGTTCCTATAAAAATCATTATTTAGAAACATAATAAATAGGAACCAACAGTGGCGTCGAAACCGTGTGGGCTGTGTGGGCTTGAGCCCACCCATAAAATTTGATAGGGCCTAATATGTCTAACTAAAAAAAAACGATCCCACTGGCTGTCTACCAAAAATAAACGAGCCCACCCATCAAAAATTTGCTTCCAACGCCACTGGGAACCAATAAAAACAATCGCTAACGTAGGCAAAATTAAAATCTTTTTTCTTACCAATGCGGAAGAAAACGGGATCTTTAACTCGTGCGTGGTACATTAGTTTTATGAGTTCGTGCAAAAGTATTCCTACTGATGGTACACCCATGCCATGCTGGAAAATTTATATTTTAAATTAATTATTGCAGTCTTTTTTATTTATAATGGTGCCATATGATTCTTATATTACTCTTTTAGTTTTATCGAATATATATTGTTAAAAGTAAGTTTTTCAAATAAATACTTACACTGACGGCTAACACAGGTCCGACTTTGTACATGGAGTAACGGTAGGAGAACTCACTAATATCTTGTAGTTGAGTACCAGTTGGTAGTTTGTGACCAATCTGCTCCATGATGAAGTGCGCGAAAGTTTCCATACGTTTTGGTGTTCCTCCCATGCATACAAACTATAATTAAAAAAAATTCAATTATTAAAAAAATATTTTGAATAAATTTATTTTTAGTAAGCCTAATACTTAGACTTTCAAAAAATGTGATATGCTAAATTATTGATCTGTAAAATAAATAATATATGCAACGGTTATGGTAGTATTAATGACATGCTGATCTTGGGTCGAGTCCTGGTACTTTGTGGAAAAATAATATACTTGAATTGCAATATTGAAATTGATTTGTAATATTGAAAACATGTGAAGATACTAGACTACTAGCAAGTTGACCATACTTTTTTAAATCAAAGCCGGGATGGCGGTGTATGCAATAAAACTTAGGGAGAAGTCCCGTAACGCTGGACGGCACCAAGCACCGGACACTATTTAACACATTTTGTGTAAGCGAGTATAAATCCTTTCATTTCAAAATATAAGTGAAAGGGGCATGGGGGGCACACAGTTACAGGATCACGCGCCAAGTCTAGCCTGTGACGCGCACGGCCACGGCGAGAGCAACCCTTTCCTGTTTTAGGCGCAAAATCACGGCGTCGCCTAAATATCAATGGAAGTAATTCTAGCATATTTTATGCATTTACATTTGAGTGGTATGCGAAGATAAAAGTTGTACTTAATAGTTATCCGTAAAATGGTAGAATATTATTAGATCTTTAACCAATTTTAGTAGGTGCCAACAAATGAACGAAAATGTCTGTTCCTTAGCATCGGACACTAAGTCGTCCCTTAGTGCCAGACAGTAAACATATTGATATTTCTTGTGAGAATTTACGTAATTTATTCCAATTATTCTGTATGAGTGCTAGCGGTCACTACATAACCTATTTCTTCGTATTTCCTAGTCAAAGAATGAACATCTTATGATGAATGCTCCAGCTGAGAGCATCGGTGTGGACCAGCCAAAAGGATGGATAAATAGTGATTTTTTTTGCAATATCTAAGAATATTCGCCAAAGACACATGTGCAAACATTCCAAAGTGTGGAGATGGCTACATATGTGATCAATGCAGGTTATTTAGAAATGTCCGGTACTAGGTGCCACTGTTAAAAATCATATTTTTTGATACCAAAGTTTGATTGATATTATTAATTATTTCTTAGCAAAGAGAACAGAATTACTGATTTTTTAAAAAATTTATTATTCGATAATATATATTTTTTGCTTTTAAACTTTTTTATAAAATTTTGTTCAATTTTTTTTGTCATAATAAGCTTGAAAGAAAAAGGACTTATGCCAGGCAGCAGTCAAAAAGTATTTATAACTTTTGTTAATTTTTATCGAAATTATTAATGAAAGAGGCTATTTTATCCTGCCTTCGGAATTTCGTATTCAGAAATTTTCTCATTCATAACGTATTGTTTCAACAAGCATTCTTTTTGCACATAACATTTTCAGATATTTGATGAGTACTTGTGATTTTATTAACAAGTAAAAGCAAAGATTCAATTTACATCTATACTTTTTCGGACAATCCGTGACAATCCGGGATAAAAGATCTAAATTCGGGACAAACAATGCTTTTAAAAAGCCCGGGACACAAGGTGAAAATCCGGGATGATCTCGGCCAAACCGGCACGTATGGTCCCTATGTATTACGGAATTGAAATTAGATAAATAATCAATATACTTTATTTTTTTATTTTTTTTAAAAAATAGCTATCAAAATACAATGTAATCTTACAAGCTATAGTTACACGAAAGAGAGTAAAGAAAGAAAATGGTTAGACTAGACGAATAAATAATAATTTAGAGTTTACTCCATTGAGAGAACTCTAGTGTATATCTGAAAATAATGTTCTGTCGCAAATGAATTTTATGAAAGTGTAAGATGTACTTGAAAATTTGAAACTAGTAGTGAAGAACTTTAAAGATCAAACTAATTTGATCAAATACTAAAATTGAATTGAATTCTATATATTTGTATCGCCCAATAATTAGTAATTATCTGTTATTATAATATTCCGATTATTTCATTTCCAATTATTTGTTTCATATACTACTGTATCAATAACGTGTCTTCAGAACATGTCATTATTAAATCAAAGCATTTAATTAACTCATATTTGATTATGCTTATGGAATGTCAACACATATAATATTATATAATGCGTGTATAAATATTTACCTTGATATCACCAAACATTTCTACCAAATCGTGTGATTCACTGCCTAAAGCCAAATGATACAAAATATCTTGATCCATTAGTTCGATGTGTGGGTTCCTAAGTCTTACAGTACCTTCATAATACCTGAGAAAACAATTAGCAGATATATTATAACATATCGGTAATAATCATAAAAGACTTTCTAATAATTTTTGATGAACGGTTTTCTATTACATAATAAAAGAATTAGATTTTGTTGCAAGCAAGCTATTAAGATTGATCTAAGTTCAGTATTTTTCTAAATATAGGTAAATCTAACGATTTGTTGATATATGAAAATATATTGTAATTACTAAATTTAATCCTGTATCCGTAATATAAATATAAATATAAATATTATTAAACATTTTTATAATTTAGTTATAGAAAATATAAACTAACATTTTCATTACATTCATGCATAAAAATGAGATAAATAGCCCCTTGAATAATATTTTTTCATATAATTCCTTTGCTAAATTAATTGAGTGTATTCATGGATTTTATTCATATATTGCAAAAAATTGATGGTTTCCAAGAAACACGTTTTACCAGGCAAAATAATTACACTTTGTAATATATTTTTTCGATAACTATATTTTTGTAGAAATCAATTTATTTATTTATTTTTGTTACATCAATTTATTTAGGACAACTTAGGGAACTTGTTTCTGAATAGTATTATATGATGTAGAACTATTTTATTATTTTTTTTAATAATAATGTTTAAATTAGTCATGAAGATTTAAACTTCTTAATATACAATATATTTTTATTAATTTTCTCAAGAATTATGCAAATTTTTATCGATTCTACGTCATACATTAATATTGAAATAAATTTTGTGAAACAAGTTTAATGTTCATTAATTTTATGTTTTATAAAAATAAATCTCTAAACAATATCAGTTCATAAACATTTTATTACAATATTTATTATTAATATACTACAATAAAAAATCTGTAAGTGTATTTAAATAAAACTTTTTACACTAATTCTTCTAAAATGTAGATACAAAACCAACGTATGATTTTAATATAAAATTAATAAATATTATATTCAAGGTTGCTCTGTCAAAATATCAAGATCGATATATACTTACTCGTCCCTTTCTTCATCTGACAGAGAAAGCTCTTGAGGTTTATTTGCTCGAGACATTTTAAACAATTTATTTAACTTTTAAATCAACAAAGTCACTAAAACTTTACACAACAAATTCTTATTCGACTATTATCAATAAATTTATTTTGAGTCACTCTATATTATGTACAAATAACGTTAGGCTTATGTATTATTTGTCACTAGTTAATGCTTAAGTACACACTGGAACTTGTTGGTTTAATATCGTTTAACTTTATTATTTTATTAAATATTTCGAATCAAGATGAGCTACACATGATTTTTCTATGATGTCTACGCCTTTGATGTGCATTCCTACATATGGTATCGATTTAAAGAGCGCACGCGCCCACGGACTAGAAAGCTCGTTTTCAAGCGCAAGGGGTGACAGTGGAAAACGCGGGAAAATTGATGGTCGGGGCGAATATTATTAATTGATTTCCGAAACTTTACTAATAACTTATATGAGTATCATGATAAAAACTGGTAATAAACTTAAATTTCAAATTTGTTATGGTTTCGCGTTTCATTTCAAATTTTATTTCACTTTATCATCTTTATTCAAAAAAATGTTATAATTTTATCAATTAATATAATAATTTGATCAAGAGTCTATTTTAAAAATGTGAAATTATCTTATTTTTTGCGTTTTAGTCACATATGTAAATTTTGTTCAATTTACTTTATTTAATAAAATAAATTTAGAATTTGTATTTGTTATAATGTTTTTTAAGTATATAATTTAAATTATTCTGCGATGATACCTTACATGAGCCTTAACCACACGTACTAGCTTATTTTGATATGTATAAATTCAGCTGAAGTTATTTCTTCTTTCAATTTTAGGAACAAAATTTATCGAAATAATTTATACAATGGCTCTATATTAAACAGATGATAAGAAAACTGCAAATTTCAGATAATACTATACTTTAAAATGTTTTCTATTTGTTTCTTAATAATAAAGACTTTGATATGAAAACTTCAATATCATTTAAATGAAATTGAATTGAATGATTAAAAAAAACTAGTAAACAAAATAAACTAATCTTGATTCAATTTATTCTTCATGTATATAATGTATAATATTAAGGTGACCATATTTTTTAAGTCAAAACCGGGACGGCAATTTTTAGTGAGTTAATGCGGCATGGGGACGGGGAGTAGAACTTGAATTTAATTTTAAAATAATAAAGACACTATTTACGTAACTATAAAATTCTGTTCAATTTTCTTCATAATTAACTAGAAAAATTAGCACTTGTGCCAGGTAGTCAAAAGTTAGTTTTCTTAATTTTGAAAATTTAGAATTTAAATGTGAGAGATTGTTTTATTTCGCCATTGGCAATTTGTATTCAGCAATTTTCTCATTTATAACGTATTGTTTCATATAAGCATACTCATTGATATATCATTTTCAAAAATTTGAGGGGTAGTTATAATTTTATTATCTGCAAAGATTCAATTTAAACCTAAAAACCTATACTTTTCGAAAATCCAGGACAATTCGGGATAAAATATCTAAATCCTAGATAATTATTGCTATTAGAAAAATCCGGAACACAAGATGTAAATCCCGGACTGCCCGGCCTTAATAACATTGATTTATTTTTTATTTTTAAAATATAATTATTTATATAATTTTTTAATCTAATAATATAATTCAGTGATATATTACACAAAAGTACTTAAATATATAACACAATTCGATTCTAATTATTAGTCTTAAGCTCTCAATTATTTTTAACTTCCCATAGGGTATTAACTTCCCGTAGGGTAAGTTATTGTAATGGGCCGAAAATCGAAATTGCAAATTTTTACATTTCTCGACGTTTTGAAGGTTTCTGAACGTTTTGGCATCATTCAGAAAAAATGGATATGTGTGTGTGTGTATGTATGTATGGATACAAATTTCCAGTCACGTTGTCGGGCGCACGGATCAACCGATTTGAATGGTTCAAAAAACATTCGATTCCTATTGATAGGGAGATGTGCTGATTAGTTTTTGGCAAAGGCAGGTCCAACAATTACGGAGACAAAAAGCAAAGAGTGCAGAAAATAGAAATCGAGTTTTTGAGAGAACTGAGTATCCGATTTGAATGATTTAAAAAACAATCAATTAGTAATAATTGGGAGAAATAGTTATCAGTTTTTGGCAAAGATAGGCCAAGGCATTTCGAAGATACAGAGCTAAATGTTAAAATATGGCAATTTTTAACAAAACTAAGCGTCCGATTTAAATGATTCAAAGAACTTCCTGCTTGTTTTAACCAAATAATTAATTTTGGAAAAAAAATTGTTCCAAAATAATTTTTTATCAAAAGTTTTTTTTTTCTAAAAAAATTTTTTTGCATATCGAAAATAAATCAGATTTTGTTTTTAATTCTGACTAAATTTCTAATATACTTTAAACAAATAATTTCAGCTTTGCAATTCAGTTTATATAATTCTTATAAATATTAGACAATGTTACAATATTTATAATAATCTATTTAAAAACATTCAGTATTCCTCGAACATTTCGTTATGCTACGGGAAGTTCCAGCAATTTGCCTTAAGGCACGATGCCATACACCCCACTAGTTATGTTCACGGTTTGAAAAACTATAAACTTCAAATTTTCAGAAGTTTCGAATATTTTCTAAGTTTCAAAAATATGAAAATATTGAAAGTGATGAAAAATTTTGTATATCCAGATTATTTTGAATTAATTGGAAAAATTATTAATTATTTTACATATTTTCAAAATGCTTTTTTGTTGATTATAATTGCGCTTTCCGTTAAAAATTATGGAAAAGTTTTTCATTTTACAATATATATTTTTTTGCTTTTTTGTATATTATTTATCTACATCTGAATGAAGTTATTATATATAATTTGACAGTTTATGCGTTGGAAAATAAGACATTAGTGAAAATTGCAATAATCGATTTTAGATTGGTTTGTATTATTTAGTTTAAAAATCTACAATTCATTGTTCTCAAATATTACGCAATTTTGCAAAAATGCTGCTACCTATATTCTACATTAAACGCATTGGTGGAATTATACCATTCCTAGTAGTAATGCATAATATTGTTTATAAGAAATATTTTTGAAACTTAATTTTGTGATAGGACGTTGTAATGGTTGTGATAATGTAAATTTTATTTTCATATTCTATTATCGGTTTTGTATATATAAACCGTTAAAAGTTTTTTGTAAGTATAAATTATGATTATCTTAAATGTTTTTCTGACATATTCTAATAAATTCTTGTTTATTAATGAAATTAATAACTTTATAGAGATGTAGATAAATAATGTACAAGTTAAACATTATTTTCAGTGCGCTATTTGTTTGAGTGCAGTAATAATAACTCTATAAAGTCTAAGTTTATTTTCCTCAGCGGATTAATAATGCTTCTTATATTTCTTCTTTCAAACATTCTAATCTTGTCAATGGAAATATTTGATTCGGTATGTAATTATGGTATAATATAAAATTTATCGTAGTATATGATACTAATATTTCCTACGATTTTATGGGATGGTATAAAGAAAGCTATAATCATCCAATCTGCAACTGTGTTTGACTATAATAAAGATTACGTGAGTGGATTCAAATTAGAAATCAAGAGATTGGATAAGATTTCTACTGTTCTTAATAGCCAAATTAATATTACTAGACAATTTGATAATTTTCAGGTGAGTGTTTGAAAACTTCAAGCACACCAAAACCCATCCAAAACCTTACAATTAGATAAATTAAAAATTCATGAAATTATTTTTATATGTATATGCACCTATATCTATACCTATATATATATATACATATATATATATATATATATATATATATATATTGCTTTAGCTAAATAATTATTTAAATTGTTCAAATTCCTTGAATGGTTCTGCTGCGTATTTGTAAAAGTAATGACAGAAAATTTACAGTTTCGGATTGTTTTCGAGTGTAACTGTAAACATATTTACGTATATGTGTGTAAAATAAATTTATAGATTTTCTTGTAATACATGATATTAATTAAAATAATTAAAAAGGAACTTGAAAACAGTTTATGCTGTAAAATAGCGTTACAAATAGGAAATTTTTGTAATTGTTTTGAGCCGAACGCGAAACTCTCGCTTTCAACTAGAAATATTCACAGGAAAAACAATTTTTATATATATAATATTATATTATATATATATATTATTTTAGTAATATGTTTCAAACATTTTATATTCTAGTGATACAAGGGCTATACTCCAATCGAAAACATTTTGCAGCAAAATGCATTGTACACTAGTATTCTGAAAAAAATGCTGAAAAACGTTTTCGACTAAATCCGGCTTACGACTTTAATACATTTGCACTACAATCCTGTATTATATCATCAAATTTTTTTTTGCTGTGTCAGGAAAACGCTATAGCAAAAAACATATGTCTTTTTGGCACAGCTATTAATTGAATTATTGTTTTATTTCAGTTTCGATTAGTTGCTTTTATATTTAGTGGATACAAATTTGTTCCTGCTTTATTGAATCATACAGTCGACATGTGTCATATTTCAAAAATCCTGCAACGCAGTTTATTATTAAAAATATTTACCCTCGTTTAATCAAGAGTGGGCATATGCCCGAATCCTGCCCCGTTAAAAATGTGAGTAAATTAGTAATAATTTTCTAATTAATAATTATCTAATAATTATTATAAAGTATGGAGAGTGCATATATATAATAACTTTTAGGTTTTAAAATGATAACTAGTCTTAGCTTTTATAAAAAAAACTATTTGAGTATAATTTTTCCAAGTCGGAAATTTTAGTATACAATGTAGAATTTGAATTATGAAAATACAGAAGTCATTTGTGATAATTTTACCAAATCAATCAGTAATCTAAGATGGAGTGTACCTAAATATACTTTAATTTAGATGATTGTCTCGATCTGCTTATTCAAATTTAATCCTAATCCTAATCCTGTCATAATTTAAATCATATAAATGCAATTTGTATTATTATTGATGCTCACCGTAAGTTAATATAAGTCGATCAAATCTTACCTCTTTTTCATGAATCTGTTATAAATCATTCTATTCATAAATCGTTTAAAAATATCTATTTTTTAGCAAAACTGCCTAAAATGACAAACAGTAATAATATTTATTCCTTAGGATTCATATTATCTGCAAAACTTTGTTGCACCTCGAAGCAGTTTTCTTCCAGATGGAAGATTTAAATTAGATGTCTCTTTCACTTCTCGAAATATAAATATAGCTCATTTCTGTATGGTCTTCTTACAAGAAAAACATTCTAAAAAATAACTTGACAAAAAATTATATATCAATATCATATCTGGAAATAATTTTACAAACTCAATAATAAAAATGTGAAATATTTATTTAATTTTATTTATATATACTTCAAAATTTTTACTCGTTTCCAACGCAGTTTTTTATTTATATTCGCAATGAATCATAATTTTAGGAAGTCTCAGTAATTTCTAATTCTTAATTAATTAATATTTATTTAATAATTTTATTTTTTTATTTGTAATTTATAATTGTAATATAAATTACATTGATTAATTATAATATTGATATTCATTCAATAATAAAAATGGGAAAACCAAAAAAAACGGTTTACTGAAATACTACTGAAAAAATTTTTGCTATGGCTTTTTGTTACTGTTTTTAATACTGTGCTATATGTGCCGTTCAAGTTTTTCATCCTTAAAAAAAATGGTTATTAAATCAATAAAAAATCAAATATTTCAATTGATGTTAATCAATAATAAGCTTATAAATTCATTTTGTAACATGGACAAAAATCTTATGTTTCAAAATTGCAAAATTTATCCAGAAAATGTAAAGTTCCATTACGGTTCAAATTAAAATCTAGTTATTTTTTTTGCTAAAAATTTAAATGTTTGTCGGATTAATATTAAAATTATGTAAAGTAAAATCGATTATTCAAATACTTTATGAAGTAAGCATATAAAGTATAGGCATATGATTCCTGAATTATTCTGGTTCTGGTATGTTCTGGTAATGATTTACTGTATGTGGAAAGTTTACAAAACAATACGAAATTATTTCTAAATTACCCAACTATGTTTAATGCAATCACCTTTAGAATAAGTGAATTTATGAATACATTTTTTGTAAATAATTCTCTATAATTTTGATGAAATATTAATAGTTTCGAGTTCCATTGTCATTTGAAATCTGATAACGTTGACCTCTAATATTAAAATCATTCTTTTTTATTTTTTAAAATCGCCACACAATTTTCGGAGCTCCAAATTAATCTTTTTCATGAAATAGAGTTCTGAAATAAATTTACTAGAAGTATGTTTAACAAATTCATTTTTGTTTGTTACTTTTTCATTGCATTTATTATTGTATTGCACATTCCAAACTTGGTAAGTAAAGTACAATTGAAGTTATGGTTATATTATTTGGCATGAATATTACATTTATATTATTATTGTAAGACTGGATTGACGGTTCAGTCAATAGTGATGGATCATCTAGATGAGGATTATTTTAATGCAAAAATAGAAGTTAAAAGGATCTCTCGAACGGTTGCCGTTATTAATTGCGATTTTACAGTTCTAAAAGAAATATCAAACTTACAGGTAAAATTTTGAAATGGGTAAAATTAATGAACTAAATCCACCACAGTTTTGTTAAGATTCTATTTAAAAAATAATCATATTATGTAATGATCTCATGCAATGCTGATTACAGTCTACCAATTTAGAATGTAAATTGCTTACTTAAATACATAGTTAAATATATTTTAAATAATTAAATAGCAAAATATTTCTAGTACAGCGCTTTGACACAATTCTGTTTTATACTTAACAGATAGTTTTGATTTTCAAAAACTCTGCACACTTATACTTGCAATTTTATTATTCCCACTTTTATCAAAGAAGGAATTTTTAAGTATTTGGACATATGTTTAATTATAAATTTACTTAAATTTCTACTTAAATTTAATTAACTGGATACTTAAATTTATTTAATTTTTTTTTGCTAAATATTTTTTTTTATTTTAGTACCGTATGGAACTTTATACATTCAAAGGAAATAAGTTCATACCTTCTATATTGAACCAAACATTTGAGTTTTGCGATTATTTTGATAAACCAATGTCACAGATGCTATTACATATTATTTATCCAATTTTACAAAAAGGTGGTAAAATGCCAGAGAAGTGTCCGGTTCGTCCGGTTAGTATTCTCAAATGTAATTTAATTTTAACTAAAAGGATTAAAAAGTCATATTAAAATTTAAATATTCATAATGACTATAAATCTATCAATCTATAAATATCAACTATAATTACATTATATTTTACTACTGAAATAGAAAACTGTATGCAATATCTTTGCAACTTTGTAATTTTTATGCTACCGCGATTTGTGAATATTTAGTTTATTTGCTAATTAATAATTGTGTCTCACAATCATAAAAGTTAGATTACTTGTACTATTTCTTTGTTAAAGATAAACTTATTAAAACAAATTTCCTATTATTGCAAGCAATGTTCAATTTTATATAACTTAAATTTTTTGCCCGTTTTATTTATGTTTATTGAGAAATCAAACTTCATTTCTTATAAGTGTATAATATAAACTTTAGGCATACCGTCAATATACGGATTTTGTTATTGTTTAATCAATCAAATATATTTAGAAGTAAAAAATTATATGTTAATACATACTCGGTTAATACTATATATTGAATTCACTTGATGATACGCAATTATACTTACAATTAGTAATGATAATTACTTCTGAATTAATTTCTTTCAAACGGTGTTGTAAAGTAATGATAATAAGTATATATAATGCAATATGAATAATAAGAAATCCTTCTTTAATCATATAGAAGTATGAAAATTCTAATATTTATTATAATATGCTTTCAGGATAGCTACTATTTACACAATGTCACACTTCCTGATAACAAATTTTTTCCAAGTGGGCGCTACCGAGTAGATTTCACCCTGTACGTTTCTAATAAACGTATTGCTCGCTTTAATACAATTGTTAGTCAGAACCATAACATTGGATAAAAAATGTAATTCAGATGTAATAACATTTGAATATATAGAATATTAATTATTTTGTGATTGATTTATAATGAATTACACATGCTTGAGGCGTGCGGGTATAAATATGTAGAATAAAAATTTAAAATTAAATAAATATTTTTTGAAAAAAAAAGGAGTCTAAAAAAAATTAAAATTATAAATAACAGTTATTATATATACATATATATATATATATATATATATATATATATATATATATATATTCATATTCATAATTCTGTACAAAATTGAAATAATAAAAAGCATTTGATATATATTACGAACGAATAAAAGAGTTTGGTTTCAGGAATAGACATAAAGGTCCAATTTGAATTTGAGCAATTATCACAACAAATAACACTTGTTAAACATACAACTATTTGACTATGTTCAGTAACACTCCAAGCTAATTCATCACTGTAGAAATATGTTTTTTTGTCGTTTTATTAAATTTTTTCACCTGATCTTTTTTGCCCCATAGGCGAGGTAAAATAGAATGGCCAGGTGGCAAACAAGTCCAATGTCTTATTTTTCTTTTAAAGGGATTTTACTGAATAATAGCTACAATGTAGAATATACATTTCATAGCTACATTTTATACAGATTTCATCAGAAATATTCATTTATAGGGTTGGAATAACTATTTTATATTTATTTATAGGGTTGAAATGACTAACATCGAAATAGTCCTTCAAGCCCCGCTCTACCATATTTTAAAATTATATAAACTCAGTTTTATATATTATAGTTTCTTTTTGCTAACGAATGTTGTAACAAACGAATGCTCTAATGATTTAAAAATGAAAGATGACAATTAAAGTATAAATAGCAAAAATTAATTTAATAACTATAATAATAAGTAAAAATACTTTTCCTTTCCTTCTTGAGAGTCTTTTTTTAATTAACGGTTTTTCTTTATATAATTCTTTCTAGTTTATTAATTTTTTATGCCATTTTGTTTATGTTTGCTTCACGTAAGCATTTGCTTAAGTATTTTTTTCATTTTATGATTTAAAGTTTCTTTTACTGAAACTTCATAAAACTTACGATAAATATTAAAATGCAAAATTCTTGGGCTAACAATATCTACAATGAATAATATACATACTAAATTTGAGTGTTTTTTCATATTTTTTTTGTCATCGTGCTCATATTTGTTTTTATTATTTCTTTGAATCTAATAAAATACTTTTATGTCTTGGAATCATAAATGTGACTATTATCTAAGACTTTGAAATTTATTTCAAATCTGTCCTGCTATCAAAACAAAATCAATCCATATAACCCATAAATTTTTATTATAATATAGCTAAATAATCAAGAAGGGAAAAATACGTGTCCGATGTACGAAATTTAATTCATATATAATTTCAAAAAATATTTAGGAAAGTTTCAATAATGAATACAATGTTAAATGAAAAAATAATTGTTTTTTTTATCAGGACATCTGTTAACTGATTTTTTTTTCGGACAATAGTTTATAAAGTTTGTTTACTATACGCTCTGATAAACTGTATTTGGACTAAAATTGTATTAATTATTTTAAATCACTTTTCATTTGCCTGATAATATGTAACATTAATAAATATTAGACCACATTATGTAATATATTCATCAGTCTGAATACTAATTTCAACAAGACACATTCTTGTTTCTGAATTATTTTTGCATTCGAAATGTTTAATAAAAAAACAATTCAACTTCATATAATAGTTGAAATGATTATTATTACTTTGTGGATATCGTATACCGTAAGAATTTTATTTTAGCAAAGCGATATTTTTATATTTATTATATTATGATTTCTTTAAACATACAATTAGGTTGTAGATGTAAAACTATGAAAAGTAACAAGCGTTTTGGCAAAATCACCTAGTTCAGACTAGAAGGGCTTTTTCGATTTTTACTGTTTTCCAACTGCAGTGTCTGCTATCATCGATATGGGTCAAATTGTAGAATTATGGCTTTAACATTATTCAATATATTATCTTTTACACCAAATTTTCGATAATTTTGAACGGAATGAACTAACCCAAAATTATAGTAGTTCCGTGATTATAAACGCAATTCACTTTTTCAACCGTCTGAGTATTCACTAATCCATTTTTTTTTACTAAACGTATTTTTTTTCTAAAAAATGCTTGAACCGTTTTATTTTACTCCAATATTAAGCGTCATTGAAGCAGTGTTATATCATTTTAGAAATGTGTTATACAATTAAAATACGCAAATGTAAACTATTTGGATAGAGATTATGCTGATTTTGATTTAGTAGTCTCAAAAATCAATCGATTTGCTTCTGTATTGAACGGAGATTTTGTTGTAAAACAGAGGTGTGATGATGTTTCTGTAAGTTGTCTATAAACAGAATATTTTGAGAAAAATAAATTATATGATTTTATTTCTTTCAGGTGAATATTCAAACTTTTATCCATAGAGGTAAATAGAGCAACTATTATTCAATAAAATGATATTACCATTTATCAATTAAAAATCAAGTTTAAGAATGGCTATTCTTATATAAATTATTGGTTCGATTATCAAATAATTGCAGTATTTATTTTATGAATGCATCGAGGCATTAAAAAATATCTAAGACGGTGAAAAATATACGAAGCAATTTTTGATCTTAATAACACAGCTGGATAGATATTTTAAAATTTATTAATTTTTTTGGTTTTATAAAATAGAAGATTTGGTTTAAAAAAGCTAATGGTGTATGGCATCGTGCCTTGTAGCAAATTCCTGGAACTTCCCGTACCAAAAATTAATTTTTTAAAATATATTATTTTTTTTACGCCTTGACAAAATTAGATTTTTGAGAAATTTTACATTTTTGAAAAAAAAAGTTTATTTTTTATTTTGAAATATCTTGAAAATTTTTAAAGCAATCGCACTGCTTTAGCTGCGTAGATATGAAATAGCGGAGCGCGTAAGCGCCGCGTCGCCGTCCAACGGATGAACGATGTTACGGAACTCATAGAATTGTAAACAAAATTGATACATAATATTAAAATCTCCATAAAATATCTGATAATTTGATGTGCATATGTCTAATGATAAGGCTTTAGGTGTTTTGCCCCGGATTTTTAAAAATGTTTAGGCTGCCTATATTTTTTAGATATATTTCAACTTAAAATTCAATTCAAATCAATTTAATCCTATTGACAAATTAAAAATTTTGAAAAGAAATGTGAAAAGTCGATAAATGTGCGTACCCTGCAATTTCTGCAATTTTCAGCAAAATATGAATCTTAAATAGCTTTGATAAAATTTGTTCAAAGTTAAATTATTGTTGATATTTAATTAAATCTGATTCATTGTCATTCAGACACATTATGTGTCTGGATTTAAATTTTTTATTAATGTTTGTGAATTACTTTAATCCAAAGTTCGCCTTTTTAGGAAACCAATTTATACCAGCGTTTATTAATAAAACTGACAATTTATGTGCTTATTTTAAAAATCCTATGTCCCAAATGTTAATACATTTGATATATCCAAGTTTACAAAAATCTGGTAAAGTACCAACATCATGCCCGGTACAGCCTGTAAGTTTCACCCATATTTATTATAATTTATATAAATTAGTATTCATTTATAATTATTATATTTTTATGTTTTTAGGGAAACTATAATGTGAGAAATGTAACTTTTGACGTAAAGACCTATTTGCCGGATGGAAAATACAGAATAGATTTAAACATACTCGCAAATAAAAAGAATGTGTGTAATATTTCTCTTGTTATGGTTCAAGCACCTACTTCAGCTACAAAGAAGCTATCTTAATATTATAACTAATTCAAAATACATGTTGAATAATTTTTTGTTCTTATTGGATATATATGAATTATGTAAAATGATATTTAGTATGGAAATTTGTTGAGTTTTGTTATTTGAGTTATTGTATTTAATAAAAAAGGAATACCTCAGCATGATGATTGTTTTAATTGGATTGATTGATTATATGAACCTAAGATAAATTGATAAGCATAATGATTGCATTAATAATCTTTATACCATATTTATTTTAAATCGAAGTATTTTTTATAAACCAAGTATTCGATATTTATAAATTTGATAATATGAATAAAATTTTAAAATTTTGAAAATTTCAAACTACATTTACTTTAATATTTAATTTACGAAACACCTTATGATTACAATGTTGAAGCTACTTGATTCTTTCATTAAAAAAATTATAATTATTAATAAATAAGTTTTGCATTATATATACTCGAATATAATTTACAATGTTCAAAAGATTGAAAGTTAATTAATGAAATGCTTCTATTACCATAAATGAATAATGGCCGGGAGTGTTTTAATGGTAATTATTTATTCATAATTTTTATATTTTGATCAATCATTTTATAACATATATTTGGAAATTGGAAAAGTCCTAGTAATTGTAATCCTAATGCAATACACTACTAGCTAATATTTTGTGCAAGAGACATCAAGATTTTTTAATATTTTATTAATTTTTAATTATTACTGGTACTAGTAATATTATATTAATTTTTAATTTCACTGTACCAGTTACTTATAAATTATGATTTTTTTTAAATTAGTTTGAAATCACTTTCATTAGCGTCGTATGTGTAATAAATGATCTCTAAAAATAGATTTATTTTAGCATGATATTTTAATATAAAAATAATTAGTTTGCCGATTTGTTTTTTAGCAGATGTTGAAGGATTTTTATAGTAAAAAAACAGTTAATAATGATTTTATAGCTCCTTATGACTAGATAGATATATAACATGTAGGCTAAATTTAAAAAATTTAATTCCATTTTCTTCAAAACTCATAACAGTTCTTTAAACAAATAGTGTGGTATTTTTTATCAGTTTTCATAATTGTTTTCGGATGTTTTTTTGCATATTATAGGGCAATTTAAAATGCATTGTTTTATACTTATTTTCATTAATATAATTTTATTTTTTACTACAATTTGTGTTTGGAGGTAGGGATTCAATCTGATTTAATTTGTGAAAATCAATTCGATTTTTTTGTAATTGTAAGATTTGAAAAATTCTTGATTTTCAATGATAAGAAAGGCAGACTTGAAAAATATCTGAAACAATTGTTTATAATATATAATATTATTGCGGATAAATTTATTATAAATTGTTTCTAACCCAACTAGTATTTATAATTGATGATTATTTGTTTGTGTTTGGAAATATAATAATTTTATGTGATATAATAGTCAAAATATAATCATTTTGTGTTTGGAGACAATAACGTCTCAATCCACTAAATTGGATCATTTGCATAATCTCATACAAGATTTAATCAAATTACTGTTATATTAGTAAATTATTTTTTGTAGCGCGTGTATTAGGGAAAAATTACATTTCACGGTATTTTATTTTACGTATTCAAAATAATTAAATGATAGACCATTAGCAAATACAATGAAAAGTAATAGTTTTATTTACCATTTCACGCTCCGATGATTAATTTTGATGTAAAAATTACGAAACACAACAGTATTATTCAATGAATATTCATTGCCTTGTACCAATTTTGTTTTAATGTTTCGTAATAAATATATGTCATTATATTAAATAATTTATTGACATCTTTATCAATCATGCAAAGATTTTGTTTGTGTATTCTGCTAAATTTTACATTAAGTTTTGTTTCGATATCTTATTGCGTAAGTAATGAAATTGTATATCATAGAATAGTTTGCTTTGGATAGTACCTATCTCATTTTTATTATTTCAGCAACACTTCGTTAGATTGGAATATGCAAAAATATCGTATCTTAATACAGATTATGCTAATTATTCTTTGGTGATAACCAAAATAAACCGTTATAGCTCGGTTTTAAATGCGGATCTTATAGTTAAACAAAAAGCAGATAATTTACTAGTGAGTAAAATAATATATCTGAAATTGATTGAAATATATATTTCAATAATACTGAAATATTTTTTCAGCTAACTGTTCAAACTTATGTATATCAAGGTAAGCATTATATGGCCCGTTTTTGATCAAATTATAAAATTGATTACCTTTCATAGAATAAGCTATTGAAATCGAACAAAAATTGAAAGTCCAAAAATAGTATGTGCGAAGTTGTGATAAAATTCGAAACAAAAAAGCAAATAGGAAAAATACCTATATCGTTAAAAAGTATTGTTTTTTAATCTTTAAATCTGATTATGTTTAGACACCGATGATTAGTTCAGAAAATATCCAGAAAAGGTTTCTAAAATAACCATGTAATTTATATAGGGCCAGAAATAAATTGTCTTTAAAATATATCCAAAACATTAAATTTTTAATAAGATAAAAGAAAACATAAACAAACAATTTCTATTCCAATCATAGAGTGAAAAAATAGCCTCTGGTTGCCTTCTAATAACGCTTGGTTTGGATAACATAAAAGTAATGAAATAGT
Source organism: Ctenocephalides felis (assembly GCF_003426905.1). Taxonomy (NCBI): domain Eukaryota; kingdom Metazoa; phylum Arthropoda; class Insecta; order Siphonaptera; family Pulicidae; genus Ctenocephalides; species Ctenocephalides felis. Next base: position 25,864,052 of record NW_020539725.1, on the reverse strand, counting down.
TAATAAAAAACTTTTTTCAGTATCCTCTGGTTAACATATATTAATAATTGATAACATTTATGATTCAGGCGATTTAGTAAAAAATGTAGAGTACATACAGAGTCTTGTTTATTTAGGCGTATATCTGGCAAGACCATCCTTTCATAACTTAATTAAAAAATATTATCAAAATTTGACCTAATTGCTATTTTTCCGATAATTCGGGTTTGCAGGAAATCAATATGTACCAGCATTTATCAATAAAACAGAAAACATGTGCGATTATTATAAAAATCCTTTTTCGCAAGTGCTAACTCATTTAGTGTATCCTGTTTTACAAAAGTTTGGCAAATTACCTACATCATGTCCTGTAGAACCCGTAAGTCAGAAGATTATATTTGTTTCATTGTGATTTAAAACAAAAGTAAAATTTTAATTTAAATACGTTTTCCGTTATTATTTAGGGGCATTTCTATGTTCACAATGTGACCATCAATACAAAATCTTATATCCCAGATGGCAAGTACAGATTGGATATGAGTATGCGGTCAGGAAAATTATTATTAGTCGATTCATCAATAGTTATGGTTCAAGAAAGACTCAAATCAAGAAGGGGATAACTGATTTGGAAAATGTAATAATTATTTATTAATAAAAAAAACTCTAATTATATATAAATAGAAATTTTAATTATATATGAATAAAGAATATGATGTTTATAAATGATTTAATCAACATGAATAAAATTAGTGAATGTTTTTTAAGTAATTCATATTATCTTGCCCCAGAAGTTATTTATACTGGATTACTGTAGGATAATTTACGGTAGTTAAAAACATTTATATTGTTGACAGATAAATGATTAAAAAAACTGTATTTAATCCGGTCTTTGGCTTAAAATTTTGATTATCTTTGCTTATTAAGCTACTAAAATTTCGAATATATCCATAAATACATGAATATTTGCATAAGGATTTAAAAGGTAAATTCAGATTATATTTTTCTCAATTTTATGAACTTATTTATGGTAAATTCAGTAGTAAGAGCTTTGACTTTTCAAACAAAGTGTTCCAAGCTCAATTTCCGCTTCGGACAATCAGATATCAAACAGAAGTGACATCAGTTTTTACTTGAAAATATAGAAAATATAGGTTGCTATTCAGCAAAAAACGGCATGAATTTAAAAAAAAACTTATGAAAACATTTTAAAAAACTAGTTTTGGGCAAATTATTTATATTTGCCTGAAGATCAATAAAATATATATTGATATTACCCAAAGCACGATTTAATGCTTATATATTTCTATTATAGCCAAATATAATAAAGTTAATTTAAAGCCCAAGTCAATATTTTAAATTAAATATTGATTTAGTAATTATTGTATTATCCGTAAATATTAGTAGTATAACAAAATTTAAATTAACATTCGTAAAGTTCAAAGTACAGTAATATTTATCAACAAAGCCGAAATCCGCTTTTGAAATAAAGTCATTATCATTAATGAAATTGAACTTCATAACAACAAAATATAATTTGTGATTTACTCAAAAGTCACGTAAATACGCATTATTCTGAATAATCTCTACATCTACAATAAAAATGCAAACAATTTTATTTATATATACACAAACAATTTAAATCATATGCGTACTCAGCGATTGAAAATTATAGTTGGAAGTTTCTTTTGTAATCAATCTTTCAATTTTTAACTTTAAACTCTAAATTTTCCATTTTAATTATGTCATATGTTATAAAATTCTGGATTTTTTGCAATATAATTCATGTAATGATTTTGATATTGCATACTGTAAGTAGTGATGTATGAATTTGTACTTGCAATAAAGCAAATTTTAAATCAGTTCTTTTTATAATGACGTATAGAAAAGTATAGTTAGACTGGAATATGCAAAAAACACATTTTCGAATACAAAATACTTAAATTCTACCATGGAAATTCGAAAAATAAGTCGATATGTATCTGTGTTGAATTCAGATTTGGATATTATGCAAAAGTTGGATGAATTTGCAGTAAGTTTGAATTTACCTGAAATAAAGTTTTTACAACCGCAGGAATCACGAATTCTTTAAAATTTCAGATTTCAATGGAATTTTTTATATATAAAAGTGAGTGACTAAATTATTATTATTTAAAGAATTTGGTATTGATTAAGTATTGATTATCAAATTTTAGGAAATCAGTTTGTTCCAGCTTACATTAATAAAACAGATGATTTATGCGCTTACTTTAAAATTCCTTTATCACAAATGCTAATCCATTTACTATATCCAACTTTATTGAGCGCGGGGCATATGCCAAAAGAATGCCCAATTCAGCCAGTGAGTTGAGTATTGAAAAAAAATATATTAATTATATTATTATTAGTTATATTTATTTTAATCATTATTAAACATTTATTAGTTGAATTATTTCACATATTTAACTTTTTAAGTCTTTTAACTTCCCGTAGAATAAGTTATAGTAATCGCAAAAAAATCAAAAAAGAATTTTTTTTATATATCTTCACGTTTCAGAGGTTTCTGAACATTTTGGCATACATTAAAAAAATGAATGCATGCGTGCGTGTGTGTATGTGTGTGTGTGTGCGAATACAAATTTTCGTCGACGATTTTGGGAACATTAATCAACCTATTTGAATAATTCAAAAAACATTCGATTTGTATTGATAAGGAGAAGTGCTGATTAATTTTTGGCAAAGGCAAGTCGAGCCGTTTTGAATATACGGGATAAAAAGTGCTTCAATTATTTTGAATAGTAAATAATTGTGAGTAACGTCTCAAATGAAATTTAAATTACAGAGACATAAACATTTAGTAAGAAAATAATTTAAAAAAAAATTAAAATTTGGTAGAATTTTAATTGATATTTTATCTAAAGTTAAAACAAAATATTTCAGAAGTATATGATGAAATGATTTTTACTGCCCTTTAATTATTCAATAAATTTATTATCTTTCGTATATCGTTGTAGTTAGTAATAATAGTAAGGAAAATTTAGAGAACTGATTACATTGTGTATAATTTTTTTTATAAATACTTTCAAATTGTGCCAAGTTATGGTAAAAGTGCAAAAGAACAGACAATGTTAGTCTACACTTCTGCATTCACTTACGTTATTTATTCAAGAAAGTTAAATCAAACATAACTCATGTTTTTCCAAAAGTTCTCTCTATAGTGGATTGTTATTTTAACAAACAAAAGTTCACTTATGAAACTTTAGCAAGCACTTTGAAATAAGTGGTATATATCATATATGGTGATTTTTTTTCAATTTTTCAATTCGAAGATGATAGCGCAATAATTTCCCAGAGTGAAATAAAATTTTACTTGCAATGAATTTTCTTCACTCTCATTAATCAAGTCATTTTTCTGTCGCACTGCAAACCTTAATATAATAAAGTACTGAACTTCTAAACTTTTCAATTCATTCTTAATTTATATATAACATTGATGTATTCAATTTTAGGACAAATACTATGTACGAAACGTGACTATAGATACAAAGTCCTATTTGCCGGATGGAAAATATAAATTGGATTTAAGCTATCGGTCTGAAAAAATATTACTTTGTGTAAACACAATGGTGTTTGTACAGGAACCAGCCAGAGGAAAAAATGGCTAATTTAGATAATAAAAAAAATGAAAATCCAATCCATGCGATTCATCAAAAATTTAATATCCTCTATATAAATTTATAAAAGGCATATGCCCACTGGAATAAAGTTTGTGACCACAACATAATTATCGTTTGCCAATGGTAAATAGAAGCAAATTATTTTTTGTATAACATATTTTTGACCAAAAATCTTATTTTGTTATTTTATATTTTTTCAATGCTTGACGTCATTTCAAATCCAAAAATTAAACGCAAATTTTGCTGAATTTTTAATGAATCTCAATTTTTCTTCGTTTCTCAAATATTTCAGATAGATTTTCTTATTCATAGTGAAACTATTTTTTTAGAACAAAAGTTAAAAATTTGTTCACTAATTTTCAAAATATAAGCCATATTCAGCAAATTTTGATTGATTAGTTGTAAATAAAAATGAAACATAACTAATAAAATAAACATAACTAATAATAAAAAAAAATAAAATCCGAAAACTTTAAATGAGATTTCTTTTAATAGACTTATAAACTCAAATTTATACTTATTATAAATAAACTCAAACATGTAATACCATTTTTCACATATATAGTGATGTAATAATATTACCATGCTATTTTATACATTGATTTATTGAAATACACACATATTAAAATTTGTTAACATTTCTAAATCCCTTTTGGAAATTACATTATAATACTTGAAATTTTAATATTATTATAAGAGTTGAATCTTATTAGTTAATTAATGTTATTTTATTAACTACAATAAACGTATACAACACAGCATTTATTTGTTGCCACACAGAGATTGACTAGATTGTCCATTAAGCTTTATAAAATTTATTAAAAAGTCAATTTTAATACTTATATTAGTAAAAAAAATTAAGTTTTACATTAGCTAAATATATATATATATATATATATATATATATATATATATATATATATAAATATTATCTTGATAGTTTTTTCGACGTTGAAACATATTTCAAAGTAACTAGCAGCCCATTCGTCGAAATAAAAAAGGTATAAAGTATAAAAACTTTTATTTATACGTTTCGACACAAGATGCGTGTCATTGTAGTCGCTGAGTGATGACACGCATCTTGTGTCGAAACGTATAAATAAAAGTTTTTATACTTTATACCTTTTTTATTTCGACGAATGGGCTGCTAGTTACTTTGAAATATAAATATTATGTAAATGTATGTGATTTTTGGAGAAAATTTGAATGCTTATATTTTGGCTGACTTCATATATTTTTATATGGCGCGTAAATAAAACATAAACTATTATGCTCTATTTATTAAAGCGTATGAAAAATTTATTTGTTTAATATATATTCTAATTTCTTTAAAATTAGTAAACTCAAGAATTTTTCCTGTTTATACAGTAAGTATGTAATACTTTTAATAAAAGTTGGCAGGAGTTGGCTAAAATAAAAAATCACACATATTCAAAAATCGCACCCCAAATAAGAACTTGTTTCATTTACGTTGCTTTATTAAAAGAAAATAGTATCAAAAAATATCTGAAGTGACACTTTTCGTAAACTTTAGCGTTTTACCATTGATCGCTTTTACCATTGTAATGACCAAATATATAGAGAAAATCTTACAAAACTAAAATTTAAAGTGATGTGGAAGTATAATTTGGGCCATATTAAAATCATTTCCTATTTGTGGCAAAAGCAACCCCATTTTCAAAGATTTTCGAGAATACCTTGTATTATCAGAGAATATGCCTGCATTAAAATTGAAAACATAATTTTTGATTTATGCAATTCAATCCAATATAAAAGAGCAAACTGCTTTCAACTACAGAAATTATACATTTAGAACACATATTCCCGTTATACAAAATTCCCAGTGTAAAAATAAATTAGACTAAAATATTTAAATTAGACTATGGTTTCAATATCACCGTCTTTGACGCGTTCACAACCTCTAACCAACAACGGCGTCTTGGCGCAGTCTTCCAAAAATGGATTTACCATTTCAGCTTTACCATTACGTTTAATTCCATTATCCTTCACCTTTTTCAAACCATTTGATTCTATATTATATGCAATTCTGCTATTATCCATTAAATTTAATTGTAGCGTAGCCAAACCCATTGTCTTTTGCACAAGCTGTTCAATACAAGGACAAGAAGTCGTTGCAGAAATATGAGTTTCATTTATTCCTTCTGTATTATTCTCTAATGAATTTGTTCTGGAATTTGATAATTTGCAATAAGTACTATTTTCTGTGTTGTGATGATGTTGCGAAAGATATAAGGTGTCGCTGCTGGCAAAACGCAATCTCTTTGGCGTTTCTAAACTGCTGCTACGTGGAATGATACTCGTTGTTTTGGAAGTTTTGAGAGAGCTTTTTGGTCCTATCAAGTTTTCGGGTACTAAAAAATATAAAAAAAAAATTAATTAAGAAAAATTATAAAGGAAATTCAGGTTATCGTAAATATTTATAAAATTTTAAGTTTGGTACAGGGTGTATTTATATTTACCAAGTAGATCTTTGGGTGGTGCCAAACTGCCTCGTCTATTTTCGCGTTCCAGCAAGCGTTTGACGCGCGTTTGTTCATCTTCACCAATTAAAAAGTAAGTGAGTTGTTGCCCTTTTCCCTTCATGGTGACATAACCACGTTCTTCCATGATGTAACCACCTAATTCATCTAATAAATGCTTTGTGGCTTCACTGCAATGAATCTTGAGAGCTATAAAATTAGTAGAAAACTCTTTAAATTGTTTGTATTTATCTTTTAAAATAATATCGCAAATTGATTTAGAATTGTGTTTCAACAACTCAAGACCAATCAATATAACAACGTATCAACTAATCTATATCTTTTTATAACGCTCCTGAACTTTTTTTTTCAAAACCTACTAGTTTCAACAGAATCGCAATCTGCGATTGGAGGAATCAAGTTTTAACTCGGGATTTTTATTTACTTTTATTTAATATTTCAAATTTTGAAAATTTAATAGAGTTCGGTAACATCTCATCAAATTTGAAACTAATTATACAATTCTTCTTACACAATTATCATTTCTACTTACGTAGTCCCGTGGATTCCATCCTGGACGCAGTATTAACCGTATCCCCAAATAGGCAATATCGCGGCATTTTTAATCCTACTACACCTGCGCACACCGGACCTAAAATTTCATAAACATTGTTTAAAAAACAAGGAATCATTCAAATATTTAACATCCATCGAATGATCAAAAACCTGTGTGAATTCCTATACGCAAGTTTAGCCTGTCCTCTGGTCTGTGTCTAATGCGAAACTTGTCGATTGCTCTCAATAGATGGAGAGACATTGTAGCAATTTCGGCCGCGTGTAGATTTTCATTTTTTATTGGCAAGCCGGATACAACCTTACAAAGTTTGATTAGTTTTAAATTTTCAATAATAATATAATACTTGAGACAAAAATGTTGCACTCTTTTAACAAATATCACACAAGTTATGTATGAGCATATACATTTATATTATTGTATATAATTGTATATAAATACAAATAAATTATTTGTTATAATTTATATTACCATGTAAGCATCTCCAATTGTTTCCACTTTGTAAACATCATAATTTCCAATTATAGAATCGAAGCAAGTATATAAATCGTTCAAAAAATCTACAACCTGAAATATGATAAAATTTAATAAATGGATGATGGTGTATGTTCTACTTTATATTTGACTTAATTATTGCATCGCATATTAAAGATTTAATAAGATTCTTCTTAAAACATATAATAAAAATCAGCAATTAAACTTCTTAGATGCAATACTTGCATTTTTTCTTTGAACATTTATGCAATCTCTCAAAATTTAAAACTTTTTGATATAGAAATGACTAATAACTAATATCTAAAAATCTATAAAACAAAATTGATGATATTTGGAAGAAATAATTCCTTTCTAATTGAATCAGGAATCAAACAGAGAATATTTGTATATAAATATAAATTAAATTATTTCTTCAAAATGAAAACTCTCACTTTCTAGCCCAATTGCACGTTGTTAATATGAATTTTGATTTAAACTAATTATTCTATGATTGATAGAACAAAGATATGCAATCAATTTGCCTAATATTTCAAGCATATACGATGGAGATTTTTATGTATATTTGTAGACAAATTTTCATAATAAATCTTATCTTAAACTCTAGATATCTCTTCATAAAATCGATTTCTAAATATTATTACCTGTAGTGGTGTACTTTGTGCAGACATTTCTGTGAAACCAACGATATCACTGAAATAAATGGAAACTTCATCAAAACTTTCTGCTTCGACTTTGTTGTTTCGTTTTAATTGCTCAGCCACTGGTCGGGGAAGCATTTCGTATAGAAGCAAATCTACAACATTGATCAGTTTGAAATTGAAAAACGCATTATAATGCAATGAAACAAAATATTGAAATATTTATACATATTTTTTAAATAAATCTATTCCCAACCCAACGTTTGGCGAAAGGGTCCTTTCCTTTTTCATAATCAAAAACGCATCAATTTTGTAAGCAATATCAATACTGGCTGAAAGCAATTTCCTTTCTGATCTTTTATCGCCCTAAAATGGTGATAGTGATATTATCGCGCCGAGTCGGTAGGAAATACCAAAGAAACTTGGTTAGGGCGACTTACAAGAGTTGTTGCTGGTAAAATTGATAAAATGAAGTAGACTAGATATATAATACAAATTTCTTTTCCGATGTATTGGTATTGTAATAGACTACGTTATAGCAAATTTATTACATACAATAACTCGATATTGATGTCTTTTTTACTGTCCTGTTACTTTTTAATATTACGCTTAAGAGTTAGTCTTTATTAATATAAATTATTAATATATTTTATAGTGTTCAGTGTACCTCAAGCTGAAATGACTTAAAATTACATGTCAAAACAAGTATAAAAATAAAGATTCTTTACTGAAATCAAAATTGACATTTCTAATCCTGTGTATATATTTTATTAACGCAGCTAATTGAAAAATAGTATAATATTACATAAGTAGTCTTCGGTAGTAAGTTAGTTTCATTCACCATCTTCTAGGCATAGCATCCATCAAATAAGAAAAAAGCTTTTTGATATATTGATATTTTGTTTTTTTATTTAATGCTTAAGAATTTGGTAATTAGCAATTAATTGTAGACGGCATATCCGATTACCCTTATCTAAAACTCTTATAATCTCTTGCGGCCAGTAAATTAGTAAATAATTCTGAACTAAAACTCTGTTATTAAAGTTCAGTTCCGATGATGAAAAATAATTCAATTTATTTTCTGAGTAACTCACAAATTGGAATAGTTTACCTGTTTTTTTCTTCTCCTCTTGGAGTTGATCAGTTCTTTCGTCGACTAATTGTTCTAAGTTATTCGCGTACTTCTCCATCATTGCCATCATATTGTCAAATATATTCGGTCTCCTAATTTATAATAAACAATAATTCGTATAATATATAATAGTACCTACTGCACTTATTAGACAAATTATTTAATACTAACATTCCTTTCCTAAGCGGTCTCAGTTTGGTCCTTATTGTTTTAAAATCTGGTCTTAATTCCGGATTTTCATTCCAACATTCCATCAAACATTCACGCACGCAGTCGAAGCTATTTTCTAATGGTTCTAGTGGTGGCCTGCAATGTAAAATTATGAGACATAACTACATATAATTTCTTACAGCAGATTTCTATTAATATTGTAATCTCTTTTATTGTAAAATTTCTTATGAAAAAACTATACAAATTTCATTATATAATGCTTTAATGTGAGAAGTAAAAATACTAGTAATACTATGGAAGCAGAAGCATGCAAAGAAAAATGCTTAAAACTATATAAATTTAATGGAGATGATATGGTATTGGGAATTATAATTAAGGAAGGAAAAAGTAATTGTTGATTTGTGGTGGCTCTCACACCATGGACCTGCCTTCTGGCAAACTGACATTTATTATTATTATTATTTAATTTGTTAAAATCGGTTTAAATATAAAACATTTATTCATCAATAAAATAAATTGTATAATTATTTGTAATCATGCTTGAAAATATAAAAAATTGTTTTACATTACAAAAAATTCTAACTTATTTTTTGCATGAATTGTGAATGCTATGCATTGAATATTTATATACATCAAAGGTGAAAGTCAAATGATTCCTTACCTATAGGGTTCACCATTTTGCGAAGAATTTATCAAACGATAAATCGTCTCATCAAAAGACATGTTGTTTTCTCCATATGGTCCTTTTCTCGTGTGTATCTCATATAAGATCAGGCCGAAGGAATACACATCCCCTTTCTGACTACCAAATAGAGGGTTTGTCGTAACACTCTGAAATTTTCCGGCTCTTAATAACTCGGGGGCGCGGTATATTAGTCCTGAAACTGTTTAGGAATGTTAAATTATATAACTTTTAGGGTTATTGAAAATGAGAAATGGTTTACTTTTCATTCGGTAAGATCAATACTCTTTGGTTCACTTATTATTAGGAAATGTATACTTCTGCTTTGAATCCACCAGATTTCCTAATTTTACTTGTTTTAGACAAGCAACTTAAAACATTTTTATTGCAGTAAATTTTATAATACATAAAGTTGTTGATGTTACACGAGCTTGCTACTAATTGTAATAGATCCTAATAAATATTTTTTACATCCATATTATTGGTTTAGAATTTGCTCTTTATATTACCTTTATGTTTTCCGTCATATTTTACATGTTCCGTTTCCACATCTTGGCCAGCTTTGAATAGATGCAAGCCAAAGTCAGAAAGTTTAAGAACCCATCGAGAGTCCACCAAACAGTTTGAGCAACACAAATTTCCATGAAAACGTAAAGGAGATTCGTGCAAATATATCATTCCCTATAATTAATTAATAATTAAACACATAATTTAAATAAGCATCTATCTCGATACTTTCAACCGACTTACTCTAATGATATCACCAACCAATGATGCTATGAACATATTATCTAATTTTACGTCTTCGTTTTCAAGTATATCCTGAAACAGAGTTAAAATTCATTCTTAATAAATTATATTAAAATTATTATTTCATAGTATTAATAACTTATATTAATATTTTAAAATACATTCTCTGTATAATGTAATGTCGAAATTTTTATGCAAATCAAATCTTCAAAACTTCAATAATATTTTCATATTTTTATTAAGATAGTAAAATATTAACTTCACTATCAAAGTATATTTTATTATACTATAACATTTTAGTCATCAAAACTTATGGAAAACGGTAAATTTCCATTTTCACAAAATACTTCTAAGCTCTATCTAATCAGGAATATTCTCACTCCATATGTCTATTTGATTAATTCAAGTAGTCAAATTATCTATTGCAATTTCCTGAAAAATTTTCCATCAAAAGGAGTTAAAGGTGTAAAAAATTCATTATATGAAAATGGAAAACATGGTCTGAAACCAGTAAAAATATGAGTTTTTTAAATTAAGGTCATTTCATTTTAGTTCTGATAGCTGCAATTGGTTATAATATGCGATTAATTGAAGTGTCTTATAAAATTTTAAATATTTGTTTTGAAAGTTTTTAGAACATACAGAATCTGAACGTATAAATCAGATAATTTCTACCTCCACATTTTCACAAATTTTAACTCAGCACAGATGAAAAATCAATTATCATGATAAATAATCATTTGAACTCATTGACTTGCAATAGAATTATAATTGGGTCAATGTATAATGTATAATATGGGTTTGCTGTGGTGAACTAATTAAAACATACTAAAAAATATTTTACTAGAAAAATAATTATTTTTAATATACTAGTAATGATGTATTTTGACGCAAAATTCAATACTATTTGTAACATTCTTATATCAATGAAAATGCCATTTTCCAAATTTTGGTAATTTATTTAGAAAAAAGATTTTATAAAATTGATCAAACACATGAGCGACCAGCGATTTCATGATGGGCACATATTAGATTTTTTTTATAATTATTGAATTCCGTTATAAGTACATTAGAATTTCATTTTACTACTAATCAACATACTGTGAAAAATATATAGGCTTTTACAATATGAGGCGTCATAGTAAATTCGATATTATTAAGTTTTATTTATTTAAACGTAGGTTATTATTAAATCACAGGCGGATCAAATTGAATAATCTTCTAATACCAAATGAATGTGCAAACACACACTTTTCCAGCGCAATTATATATTTTGAATCCTAATTATTAGACTTGTACTAGCGATACTGAAAATTCCAAAATATTATTATTAATACAATTGTTTTATTAAAAAAAACTGGGTACAGTATATTTTACGGTGTTCTATAAGAATAACTAAAATAGAATAAAAAATTAATATATAACTTATTAATTTACGTTCTTTTTTCATTTCACTTGCCTGGTCGATACTTTTCTTATATATATATATATATATATATATATATATATATATATATATATATATATATATATATGAGTGAGTTCTTGAGGGCGATACATCAAACAAAGAAAAGCCAAAGATTTATAAAATAATCTTTATTTCCAAACGTTTCGACATTCAATTTAATGTCATCATCAGTGGATCTAAAAACTGTATGAAAATTAGCATATCTAGGTAATTATAATATATGTGGATTGGTAAAGTAACTATACAATAAGAGAAAAATTAGCAAACAGCAACACTTAACAACAAACCAAATATAAAAGATAGGAAAGGTAGTAGAGACTAGAATTAAATAAACTCTCTACTACCTTTCCTATCTTTTATATTTGGTTTGTTGTTAAGTGTTGCTGTTTGTTAATTTTTCTCTTATTGTATAGTTACTTCACCAATCCACATATATTATAATTACCTAGATATGCTAATTTTCATACTGTTTTTAGATCCACTGATGATGACATTAAATTGAATGTCGAAACGTTTGGAAATAAAGATTATTTTATAAATCTTTGGCTTTTCTTTGTTTGATGTATCGCCCTCAAGAACTCACTCATATATTTCAACATCAAAATTAACTACTAAATCATATATATATATATATATATATATATATATATATATATATACATATGCCTTACAAAATAATGCACAAAAATGTATAAGTGAAAATATCAGGCGATCGCCCGTCACTCACCCTCAGGCTTCCCCTGTTGCAGTACTCGCTCAGTATACAGATATCTGGGGATTCTGTGCAAGCACCGATGAACTGATTCAAATTATCGTGCCTGATGTCACGCATCTGTACATAAATGCCAAATTTAAAATTTATTGTGAAATATTACTTCATGTCAAACGGGCTGTGAATGACAGACCGACACGTATGAAGAGCATAAATAAAACATTGAAAATTCTTTATGTCGTACCCTTGATGCATTATATTTTTCAAGTTCACGTGAAACGAATTTGTCATGCACAGAAAATTTTTAAAACTCATAAGATCACACATAGTGAATTCAGTAAAGAAAGCATGCGCTATTTTAAAACAGTTTAATTTGGTTAAATTATATTTTTGAAATTTATTTTTTGCTCTAAATATCATTTAACTTTTACAGGAAAAACACTAAGATGTTAATAAGAGTTTTACTAGCAATTAATACTTACTTAAATGCCCCGAAATATTAGTGTTAATACAAATTTTTTACTTAAAAAAAACTGGGTACAGTTTATTTTAGGAATTATAGAAAAACAAGAAGATTTATATGTTGAATTGCAAGAGAAAAGATACATGTTCTATAAGAATACCTAAAATAGAAAAAAATTAATATATTATTACTTACTAATTTAAGCTCTTTTTTCATTTCACGAGTCAGGTCGATACTTTTCTTCCGAATATTTTTGATCGCGACAATTCGGCCTCTATATAAACCTATATTTTGAAGATATATAATAGTTTTAAGTAAATATGAATGTAAATGAAGGCGGTAAATCTTGCCAATATTAAACATTAAATATAATAAAAATAGAATTAAAAGTTTTTAATTTTTTTGTTCACGTAAATATACAAAAGATTATAAAAATATAAAGCTATTAAATGTTGTTTTAATTATTTTATTACAGAATTTTTTGAAAGTTATATTATATCTACTGTTATATCAATATTGTTGTAAATTAAATAGCTTGTAAATTGAATCTCAATTTGCATTATGAATTGTTAAGATTTTGATCATATTTCTTTATCTATCATTTTTCTTTAAATTTTTGGGTATTATAATTCATTACACTAATAATTTTTTAATTTATTTATTAAATTCAAAATATAATTCAAACCTCACCTATAGGTGTAAAAATAGCTGAATATCGAAAATCAGCATCAGGATTTGAACTTAATGATACTTGACTCGTTCTTACTAATGGATGATTTGCCTGTAAAAGAAATAAATATTTTTAGCTGTAACAAATTATTGGGGTATAAATAGGTGGACCTACATATTTCAATGTTCTTCTGCTAATGATTTATTTCATACATAATATCATTAAAATCAAATTTAATTCTTTTAAAAACAACAAATAAACAAAATTTCATTTAAATCTGAATCTTAACTGCACGATCGCAAATGATTTTTTGGAAAAGGTTAGACGAAGGACGAAACTATACCGGTACGTAAAATCATTGAAAATGTAATTTCCGATTTATGATCGATTTTGAAAACTTATTGTACTAATAGCTACGATCATCAACTACCAAGTCTTGGCAAAATGTCAAATGATATTAAAACTTTTCCGGACATGATTCCTATAATAACATTCTTTTGGCACATAAATGGAAAAATCTAAAAGCCAATCGCAAAATTAAGAGGACAGGATTGAAATATATTTCTAAATTTTATGAATGTCAACGAACATGCATAAGTGGATAACTTTTACTATAATGAAAGGAAAAAAGCTTGCGGAGAAATGTGATTTGGTAAAAACAATTGATGGGAATAAAATATCGTTAAATGAATAAAATGTTTCTGTTGATTTATTTTATTGGTCTAACTATATTTTATTTTCACTAATTTTCTTTCCAAAAATGTTTTTGGAGCTTTGGCAACGATGAAATGATTAGAATGCTACTTTAAAAACTTATATATCTCATATATTAGGCATTCAATTGTGCCAAAAAAAAATGTGTGTTTGTAGGAAATTATTAACTTCCCGTAGGGTGAGTTATTGTAATCGTCCAAAAATTTAAATTGAAAATTTGTGCTTTTTTCGACGTTTTGAAGGTTTCTGAACATTTTGCCATACCTCAGAAAAATGGATGTGTGTGTATGTATGCATGAATACAATTTTTCAGTCACGTTTTCGGGCGCACGGATCAACCGATTTGAATGGTTTAAAAAACATTCGATTCCTATTGATAGGGAGATGTGCTGATTAGTTTTTGGCAAAGACAGGTCCAGCAGAAACGGAGATAAAGAGCAAAGAGTGCAAAAATAGCAATCGAGTTTTGTGAGAACGGAGCATCCGATTTGAATGATCTAAAAAAACATTCAATTTGTAATGATTGGGAGAAGGGATGATTAGGCAGGCCCAGCCATTTCGAAGATACAGAGCTAAATGTGCAAAAAATTGCAGTTTTTGAGAGAACTAAGCGTCCGATTTAAATGATTCAAAGAACGTTCTGCTTGTTTTAACAAAATAATTGATTTTGGAAAAAAAATTGTTTCAAAATATTTTGATTCAATATTTTTTCAGATAATTCAGATTTTAACTTTAATTCTGACTAAAGTTCTAATATACTTTAAACAAATATTTCAAACTTTGCAATTCAGTTTATATAATTCTTATAAATATTAGACAATGTTGCAATATTTATAAAAATCTATATGGAAACATTTAATATTGCTCGAACATTTCGTTACGGTACGGAAGTTCCAGCAATTTGCCTTAAGTCACGTTGCCATACACCTCACTAGTTGAAATTAATATGCATGTAATTTTACCTTTGCTATGAAAATGAAAATACCTACATTATTACTGTGTGCAAGTCTATATTTTAAAAATAAATTTAATGTTAAAGTATAAAATAATAATTAATGTGTAATAGTAATAACTTATATTTTATATAGAGCATTATACGATTAAAAGCTATAACTAGAAAGATGTATATTTTTGTTGGTTGAATATAAACATCAACGTTAAACATTTAACGATCTAGTATTATGGTCTCAAAATAATTTCATGTTTTAGCATTATATTTTTATAGATGTTCTTTATGTTTTGCACCGAATAATGTTCTTTTTCTGTTTTATAACAAGTCCATTTAAAAGCATTAAAACGATATATAAAACTCTTATAAATAGTGTGAGATATGTGGAACAAAATATTCCAAACTTCAAATTCGTTGACGTAAATTTGAACAGAATAGTTACACGATGAAGTAGTTTTAATCGTTTGCTTATTAACAAAAAATTTAGAATTTTTTTAGAGAGCTAACGACCATAAATATATGTTGAGAAGTTATTTGCAATACTTCTAATTTTTTTATGTATTTACATAGGATTAATAAGTATATATTGGTTTAGTTTGCTGGTGGAAATTTGAAAACAATTTGTCGAGACAATTGGGAATGGGATCTAAGATTAAAACTGTAGAATAATAAATTGATTTATTTGCAGAAGAAATGTTAATTATCTTGGTAAATAAAACTGTACTCACTCACTTGTTTTCTAAATAAATAAATATTGCTAATTAATTGCGTAAATGGAAATATCGGACCAGAAAAGTGAAAAAGGCATCATTTTTCTCGACTCACCCGTGTGATTTTCGCCGTGGCCGTGTTTTTCTGTTTTCTGGAATCATCTTGGTCGTCTTTAGCGCCGTTGGCTCCGCTGAGCTGTATTTCGCGGAAATCTATTTTCCACAAGAGATTATCAAGCTCCTGTTCGTAGCGCCAATTCCTGTATGCTATCAGGGAAATGATCACGACACAAGTGATTATCACGCCCGTTACGCCGCTCGCTATCTCCGTTGTGTGGTCTGGGGGTGGAAAATACTGCATTTGAGCCTGTTTTATACGATGACAGGAATAATAGAATATTATTTACTCGTACTCAAGATCAGTAGGTGATTGTATGTAAATTGAGAGAAGGTTTTAATTAAATGGTGAAGTAGGAAATTGCATTTTTTTTAATTATTTAAATAATCTACCCAGATACTAAGTACTCTGACACCCTAATGAAATCTTTAGATTCAAAACCAAGTTTAAAATTTTTAACATTAATCATCCTTCACAGTTCTGCAAGGTTTGGTCTTGCAATATGGGGTTCCAGGTTTGATACCCACCTCGTATAGCCTGATATCAAGCAGTAATTATATCAGTTTTCTTTTGACTAGTTTACATAAGTGTAACCTTTTAAAAATACAACAATTTTAATGATACTCACTGACGCATTTTTCATTTTGGAATCCACAACGAGGTTCTGCTACCGGTGGTCCATCACCAATCCAATGTATTTCTTCTGATAACCTCAATTCCTATCGAAAAATTCATAGAGAAATATATTTTTGTTAATTGCAATTTTAATATGTATTACAATTCTTCATTATTTTGAGTATGTATTTTATTATATTACCGGCACTCCAGTATGATGCTCATTTAGTATAAAGTCGCCGATAGGGTATAAACCAGAATTTGTAGTATTGTTTTTGAAGCCAACAATTGTGTAGTTACCCATTGCATCTGCGTTTTCGTCCATGTACACCATGTATCTAAAAATATAAAGTAAATAAGTTAGGAAAACGAAATTCAAGTTAAATAAATTACATTTTTAAAACATGATTTTTTTACATTTCCAACTAATAAGAAATATGTATATCTTTACATATCTTCACTTCAAATTTTTTGTTGAATTGATTATATTGTAAAACTCTTCCGAGTCTAATTCAAATTTTTATTTTTATTTACAATTTTAATCGCAATCATTTTAAGCAATATTTTTATATAAAAGACAGTAAAACAAAGCTTTATTTAACACACAAATCTTAATAAAAAGTAGGATAAAAATGGATTATCTGCTGTGTGTACCATATCTATTATGTGTAACATATCCTATATCGTTCTAAATAATAAATTATATTTTTTAGGTTAATTTTTTACTCACCCCATGGCACTCATATAATGTTTTCTCTTGACAGCTTCAATTATTTCGATACCATCTCTTGTATCGCCGCCGTTTTCTATTATTTGCATCAATGCCCGTGCATAAATATGTACGGCATCATACAAATAGGCAGCCTCTGCTCTTATCTTTAATTAATAAAAATATTAAAAGTATTATAATATTATTATTACAATCTTAACATCTCCAAGATATAAGATAGTAAATGCATTCCAAAATAAATTACACTAGATTTATTTTCAGTCTATGGCGATAATCTATGATCATTTTGATCGATAATTTTTTTAATAGTTATGATTTTATATTTGATGCAGCAATTCTAGGAAAAGGTTGTTTTTACTTCGAGAAATTAAATATTAAAAATGAATTTATTGACGTAAATATGAAATTAATATTAATGCCAATGAATAAAAAGGTGAAAATAGATTATGAGGGCGTTCTATGCAAAAAATCTATATGGAAATATCAACGGACCACACGTTTACATTGTCAAAAATGTTTAACGAAATATTCAGCAATTATATTAAACTAAAGGCAAAATGATAACGCCAGAAGGCGCAACAATTTTGGAAAACTAATACTATTGCAGATGAATCAGAAAATAATAAACCGAATATCTCAATTACTTACAGTTTTTGCTCCTCCTATAGCAGCTAATGGATTCGGATAGTTAAACGGTGGTAGCTCCAAGTAGTGGTTTACTTTTCGAGCAAAATCTTTTTGATTTTTCGGGGCTGTGGCCATTACCAGAAAATAACAGCGAAACGCTTCGAAGGAACGTTTATCCGGCTTTTTCTACAATAGAGAAAAATACGTTAATTTATCGTAAATAATTGAATATATTAATCGAGGTTTCAATATCAATTGCCTACTAAATGGTTGCGAAATTTTAAGAACCATACATAAAATTATAAACTAACAACCAACAAATTCTCAAATGAATTCACTCAAATGAAAATTCTCAAATGTGTAGCACCTTAAATCGGTTTACGATATTTCTGAACATACTAATTTAACTTTAAATATTTATAAAAAAATAATTTTATCCAGAGATTTTTTATTAAAATAAATTTAGAAATCTTAATTTTGATACCATATTCTTTTAAATATTAATCTTAACCTTATTTTTGAACAGTAATCAGAACTTAACTGTAGGCTGGCTGATGTGATCATTCTCCTTAACTACTTTAGCTTTTAAAGAAGCCAACTTTAGAAGGCTACTTAACCGGTTGACCTCATTATATTTCATATAATTTTATTATTAATTTTTTTTTAATTTGATGCAGCAATGCTGGAAAGAGGCTATTTCCAATTGAAATAATACTTACAATTAGATCTAAATTTCGAGAACGCATATCAGTAGTACTCGATATGAAAGCTCTTAATATAATTTTATTTTAATAAATTATTTAAAAGGGGCTGTTTTCACTTGAAATCATAATTAGATCTAAATTTTCAAGTGAAAACGAATATCAATATTGCTAGATATCAGGTTTGGCCTATGTGAAAACTCTTACGAAGGATCCTTTTTAAAAAATAAAATATGTTACTGATGCTGATCTAAAATTTTGCCTATATTTTCATATGTATCACAATTATTTATAATAATACACTCATTCTTACCTGCAATAATCCGTGAAGATATTTATAAGGATCCTCCGGATCATACTGTTCTATATCGACTCCTAAAACCCAATACTGTCCTGTAAATATTAACATATTCTATAACAAATTAATTGACAATTATGAATTAATTTTCAGATGTGTCCATTATCATTATCACATTACCTGTATCGCACAATCGTAGTTCATCCATCGCCATTAACAAGCCAATGTGCTCATACTGGTGTCCTACTATCACGTAAACTGAAATTATGCAATTTAATTGATGTAGTCTTTATAGTCACGTTTAATTGCAATTTAAACATTTTATATCTTTATATCGCAATTTGTTATCGAAATGGGCATTAAATGCCGAGAGATGGGAATTGAGATAAGGCAATTAATATATTATATTATGTTCGTTTACGTAGTCGAAATGTTCGTGAAAGTATTTGTTTGAAATGAATTTTATTTTATTAATTTTGATTATAAGAATCTAAAAAAGAATTAAGGCAAAACTTTCAACAACGATTATTAATTTGCTATAGTTTAAGTAAAACTATTAACCCTAACAGTATTGTTACATTTTTAGTATTTAGTAGTAATGTTAGACAGGGGCATAGCGCTCCTCTGAAGGGCCCCGTATCAAAATTCGTTTGTGGGCCTCTTTAAGAAAGGTAAAGATTTCTCGCAAAATACAAAAAATACATTAAATTAAAAAAAAAACATTCAATTAAGTGATTTTTTGCAAATTCACTATTTCCTTTCATCGAAAAACTGATTTAATAAATGATCATCTCTTAATTTTTCTAAAGTTTCTGCCTCTAAAGACAATAGTGACATGTCAGGTAAATTACAGGTAATTTGTAATTAGTTTAATTTTGAGAAAAGTTTTTAGCAATTGTCGAAAATTTTGTAACTGGTAAATTTGAGAATAAAATACAGCTGCTATTACGTCTGTAAAACTGGATGCACGACTATTGAATTTTATTAGCAATGATAGTTAATAGTTCTTACATTATTAGTAGTTTCAAAAACGTTTACTTTAATATTATATAATTCAACAAATTATACGTAAATAACTAGATAAAAGGTTAACTAATAACTTATAATGAATAGAGATGTTAAGAGGTTATGTTGTAAAAACTTACTTATCTTTATAATATTTCCATTTCCATAATAATTATTAGTTACTATTTTTAGAAGTAGGTACCGCAACTAAGTATGTAAATATTCTTTTCTTTTAAAATTAATAAATTGAATCTAAAATGTTTCTGATATGATCAATAATTATTTTTCTGCTAACCAAATCTTCCAAGTAACTGAATATATTATAAACAATTAGAATATATTATAAATATATTATAAACAATTAAACTTACTTCTTGTGTCATCTTTAGTCTGTTGAACAATTTTGGTAAATGGATTTTCAGTATATCCATGATGGTATTGCTGAGGCCACGTAGAAATCTGACGTATATTAATACCTGATTATCAAAATAATCTTATTAAAAGATAATTATATTTTTTGTTAGCCTCATTGATTGAGATGGATGTATTCCTAACACGATAGCAAATTAATTTGGCTTGTGCCAGTTTATATAATGAATGGAATGCCACGAAGTTAAGAAAACATAGATAAGATGGAGTCTTTCAGAAGGATGTGGATAATTAATTAAATGGGGCAGCCTGTAAAAGGAATTTAATGAATGATTGCAATAGTTCAGGATTAGAAACAGTCGGCTCCGTTGACAAAATTAGGTTAATGGAATTTTTCAAATAATTATTTAAAGCATCATGGTAGTATATTAGCTAGAAGGAATAAGGATTAACGTATTATAATAAATCATTCATGAATTTATCCTATATTTATATGAATCAATATATAAATCGTTTAAAATATTATTCGAAAAGTAATAATAAAAATCACGTAAAATAAGAGTCAAATCATAAATTAATTTGAATTACAGTGTATGAATTTGTGCATTTATTTTTGGTTTGAGAATAAAATTTCAAAGATAAACCTGAAATGTTTTATGCATTTTACCAATATATTATATTATGTAGGTAATCTATTTTTCATAAAAATCGATCATTTCAATATATTTTATTTTTATTTATGATTGTCTAAAAGATAAATATTCAATTTTGAAAAAATATTCATTTAGTTTTTAATTATTTGACATGTTTCGGAGATGTAAGATGTCACCTTCTTTAGTAACTTTTAAAAATAAACCAAAAAAATTGCATACATTTATATACTTTTTTTCAATTATTTGTTAATTTAAATTATTGATCCCAGATTTTTTTTAACAAGTATACAAAACTAGCAAACCCGACGACCTCCGTTTCGCCACCAGATGGTTTCGTGAGAAAGATCAAGAAATTTTTTGTTTGTTTTATATTTGAAAAGGAAAAATTTGATTTTATTGCACAACAGTAATGAATTTATTTAGATTACAAAAATGAAGTGTTTTTAGTTGAACTTCTCTAAGTAAATAAAAGTGAATTCGCAAATTATCTATTTCATGAAAGTGATCTTTGGTAAACTACATTTTTTGTTTATTGGTCTGACGTTAACACAAACAAAGTATTATGTAAAGTAAATGTAGTCGGAAGTCAGTTTTTAGAATAATTTATTATAGAAAAATGACAAAAAAAACAAAGAAAACAAATGACAAATAACAAGAAAAAACAAAATATTGAATTATAATATTAAAGTATTTTTTCTAACCTGCATCTTCATTATTTGTTAATTGATCTATTATGTTTTGAGCAACCAGACCAAAATCTGTATCTGGTCCAGACATGTGAAGAAACGAAATCTGAAAAAATATTTTATAAAATATAATTAAGCTAATACTATCATATTTAAACTTGTCTATCTATAAATACTATGCTAAAATATTAACTATGATATTTCAGGCACGGAGTGTAAGTTCTTGGAAATGCATATAATACGAAAACATTTTTTATATCTTTACGGTTCATAATAGAGTTTTCACCATTTATTAAAGATTATCAGAAGTACTCAAATGAATTCATTCAAAATTTAAATTGAGGCATTGAAACGCAATGATAATAAAAAAAAGTTATTTTTAATGTTTTCCATTTCGGAAAGGTGGTTATTAACTTCCCGTAGGGTAAGTTATAGTAATCGCAAAAAAATCGAAAATGAAAATTTTTATATATCTTTACGTTTCAGAGGTTTCTGAACATTTTGGCATACCTTAGAAAAAATGGATGTATGTGTGTGTGTGTGTGTGTGTGTATGTGTGTGTGTGTGTGTGTGTATGTATGTATGTATGTGTGTGTATGTATGTGCGGATACAAATTTTCGTCGACGATTTCGGGAACACGGATCAACCGATTTGAATAAATCAAAAAACATTCGATTCGTATTGATAAGGAGACGTGCTGATTAGTTTTTGGCGAAGGCAGGTCTAGCCGTTCCGGAGATACGGGGCAAAAAGTACCGAAAACGGTAACTCAGGTTTTAAGAGAACGGAGCGTCCGATTTTAATAATTCAAAAAACATTTTACTTGTATTGACAAGATAAAGAATTGATCAAATTTTCATAAAGGCAGGTCTAGCGGTTTCGGAGATCTAACGAAAAAAGTAAAAAAAAATGCCATTTGGCGGTCAAAAATGATCATTAGACATATGCACATCGAATTTTCAGATATTTTATAGAGATTTTAATAATAAGTTTAAATTTTGTTTATTTTTCTATGGGTTCCGTACCAATGTTTACCCGTTAGACAGCGACGCCGCGCTTACGCGCTTTATATTTTGTCTCTATGCAGTTAAAGCAGTACGATTGCTTTGAAAAACAAGATCAGATCTTCCAAAATATGTCAAAATAAAGAAAACATTTTTTTTTCAAAAAAAAAAATTAAAAATTTTTTTTTTAAAAAAAAATTTGGAAAAAAAATTTTTTTTTTTTTCAAAAAAAAGTAATTTTTTGTCCAATTTATAATTTCTCAAAAATCTTATTTTTTCGAAGTAAATTTTTTTCAAAAATGTTAATCGTTTTTAAAAAAAATAATAATTTTTGGTACGGGAAGTTCCAGCAATTTGCCTTAAGGCACGATGCCCTAATTGCCTTAAGACAGAATTCCACTTACAGCTAGTTTTTTCAGAAATTGTCTTAATTTTTCTAACTCTTGTGTTAACTATGAGAAATTCTTTTCTTAGCGAATTGATTCAACAGATAGCGCTAGCTTGCTCTGTATTCTGGGCAGCGCAACACACGCCGCACTGTTACACCCAGGTGAGGATAAAATAAAACTCATTTGTCGTCTAAGCACTCTGGTTTCCTTTCAGAGCGAATAAATCTTTCGCCTTTTACTAAAGATTTCCGTGGAGGGGAGCACTCAAATGAGTATATAACTCAATTTTTTGTGTGCCCGGCGATTTAATTCGCTGGGCCAATAAACTATAATAAAAAAAATACTTTAACGTAAATTGAAAATTAAAGCTTTTGTTTATATTGTATATAATATGTTCACGTTTGGAAGGTATCTGAACACATTAACACGTCACATTAGAGAAAAATGAATGTACGTCCGGATACAATTTTTTGCTGACGATTTCGAGAGCACGGATCAACCACTTTGAATTATTCGAAAAGTATTCCATTCTTATTGACAAGGAGACGTGCTGATTAATTCTTATTCTAAAATAGGCAAAAGTTGGACCATCCTTTTCGGCGATTCTAAGCAAAGACTACATAAAATAGCAGTTAAGTTTGTGCGAGAACGGAGCCTAACAATATTAAAATATGATAATTACATACTAAATTGGAACGGAGCATCCAATTTCAATGATTCAAAAAATATTCTACTTGTATTGATGCAAGTTGATTAAATTCTTGCATAGGCGGTTTTGGAGATCTACAAAAAATGCCATTTGTTCATCGAAAATTTGATATTTTTGACAGTATGGATCAACCGACATGACTGGGTATCAAAAACTTTTAACAAATATCAAAATTAAAAAAAATAAGTTTTCAAAATATATCAGTATTTTAAAAAAAACACTTTTTCAATATGCAAAATTCTCAAAATAAATATAAATTTTCTTCTCTTGTCTTTTAAAAAAAATAAATTAATATACGGGAAGTTCAAGCATTTTGCCTTAAAGCACGATACCATGCACCACTAGCTTGTGTTTCAATTATATTAGTATAAGGAAAATTCTTATCTATAATTAATGGTATTTTTTCATGCAGAAATTCTTTCAATACATGTATATCTCCGTTGAATATAATTATAGTAAAATAATGTCAATTCATATCTCATCTGATATATCAATTTAGTTACCTGTGTCCAATTAAAATGTCTCAGCACAGCTAGTACAGATTTTGAAATTTGAGTATCGGGAGGCCTAGTTCTTGCGAATGTTGGGAAGTCCATCTTGTTGGAGCTTAGGGCATTCGTACAGAACTAAATAATGAAAACCAGCTTATTATATGTTGATACATCATAATAATTGAAATAGAAATTGTATAGATAACATTAAATTTTTATAAAATTAAATATAATGTAAAATTTTTATATAATATGTGTATGTATGCATATGCGGTTGCAAATTTGGTGGCTTTCGTTGACTTTCTGATAAAAACAAATTAGAACACGATCAGAAAAATTAAAATTTATTTGATAAAACTCAATGATGATTTTCGTGTATTAGTTTATACGTAATAATTATATTTTAAGAATATTTTTTTCTGTTTGTTCCAGAATATTACACTGCGTAAAGGAAATACATAACTTTCGATTGAGGTATTGAAGCGCAATCAAAAACTTTTTCTATCGAGAAGTTTGTAATTAGGTTATTCGCAATTTTATATATGTACTTTGATTCGACCTATCATATATAGCCATTCAGCGACAAATCTGATATATCAACTTATTTCTTATACATGTGGTTATCATCAGATTTTATAAAAATGATACTCGAATTTGTAGATACATTTATTTTATGATTACTCGTTTAAATGCAGCATTCGCACCAAATTTGTAATTTGATTAATTCGCACCATTTATTTTATGGCCGCACTCTCCATCAAAATTAATGTTCCTTGCATGTAATTACATAATACGAGATATGTGCTTATCTAGAGTTTGTATACGGGTATGCGTTTTCTGTTTGTATATTTGCCAAAAGCTTTCGGTGTAACTATAGGAAGGTATATTATTCGAACATACTCAAATTATTTGTCAAGTAACGAAGTTCAAAGACCACATATTTCTGTCAAGGTTACTCGAATATATTATAATTACGAGTATATATATATATATAATATATATATATATATATATATATATATTTATATATATATATATATATTTATTTATATATGCTTCCTGGACAACTAATATGCAAGTATATTATTTTTAGATTTTTTTTTAAGAAACGACAAAATCGCATGTATTTATAGTATTGGCAAGAAAGTAGAAAAGTTACAAGAATATGAGTAGTACATACTTTTCTTAACCACTTAAGTTGCAACAGGATATGCAATAATACGCCATAAAATCTTTTTTTAAAGGTGATAATATTTGCGTATATATTAAGGTTTTTATTGTATTTTGGAAGATTGGAAGGAATAAAACGAAACGAAATGGCAATACTACCAAAACGAAACACTTTATTTACATAAAATAGAATTAAATTATACTACACATACTATACACAGTTTAGATGGTATTTTTATATTTAAATCAAATACGTACTGTTACATTAAAGTCTCTTATTAAACTGTAAGTAATCAAATAGAACATAAAAGAAGTGTGTCATGTTCCTACTGGGCAAGAAGTGATACTTCGTCATGTGGTAAAGTAAAGAGAAAAAGGTAGAAAATGATTGAGTGATTCTTTGTACAAGTATATTATTAACATTGCTTACCATTCAAAGTTAAACTGATCTTTCAATCATAATTTTTGAGTGGTTTATAACATTCACAATGGTATTATAATTAGTCAGATAAATTGCGAAAAAATTGAGTTAAATTTTTAAAATATTTTTTACAAAATCAGCATTAATGATAGTAGTCTTTTTGGTTGTTGAACCAGTCCTACCATTTATCATTTATAACTCAAAATTGGTTTTGCTTATCAAGTTATTTGGAATTGTTTGGCACTATATTTGAAAAAACATGTGTTTGGGTTTGAGTGCATGTGATCCAAAATTTGATCTTTCGTCGACGTTTTCTCAAAAAGGTCTGTGCCAATTTTAAATATTTACATGCTTGGTAAATTTGTACAAAATAGAATAATCGGCTATAGTTTCCAATTTGATTTGCCCTTACACTGATATATATAACCAACACTTATAGGTTGTCAAATATCTCCCTTCCGCTTTTTTGCTCTTGGTTTATAATACAAAAAGGCGGAAGGGAGATATTTGACAACCTTATTGTATATATCACTATTAAATTTAATAAGATATTGATTTCTTATTTATTTAGTTAACTGTTTACACATAGTTTATTTACAGCGATAAGCAAAACATCATTGATCAATTTCTGACAAAAATGGAATTCAAAGTTCAAGTTGTTGATTGGAATCCCTATCTTGAAAGTTATATTTTTTCTTTACTTATTCAAAAAAAAAACAAAAAATACAATCTTTTTAATAAATAACACAACACAACACAACTTCCTGGAAACATTTCAGTTATTCTTAACTCTCAAATAAAATCCACGCATTCACATAAAACCATTATCGGAAAAACCTGATCAGTTTCATTCATCTTCGGAAAGGAAATCGCATTGCCAATAATTTACTGGATAGACTTATCCGAACGAAAAGGGATCAAGTAAATTATATTCCAGTAAATCCTTTGCAACGAGGTTATCCTTATCCTGTGACGTCACGGGATTTGTTCACTTTATTATTTCACGGTTATATATTATTATGTGTGTGTGGGTTTGCGAGGAAAACATCGTGTCCTATTTATTCCAAAGTTTTGCTCATGTTAGTTTCGTACGAAGTTTCCTGTGCTTGCTGGGTGATTCAATACAATGTCAGCTCTTTACATTTCAACGGATATGTCTTGTTTATTCTGTGTGATTGAATAGGTATTATATAAAGTAATGGATCATATGTTAATAACATACTTCAAAAATTTATATAAAATGTGTAGAACGGACCTGAACAATATTTATCATCATTATTAGCAATAACCAGAACTTAATAGTCATACAAGCTCGTTGTGATAACTTTAATCAAGTAGCTTTATAGATAGGCAAAAATGCTATTCTGATAAATCAGGATTAGAATTTGGTAACTAATTTCGAAATAAAGCTGGTGTTACTATTATAAAAAATAACAAAAAAAACAAACAAACAAAATCAATTTAGATTTTGACAAACATTCTATATATATTACAGAGAAAGTCTCTGGGACACTAAAAAAATAGATACACCTATCCATTACATATACATTTCACTGTCTTTCAGTAAATTAAAAAATCTTGCCTTTTAATGAAACTTCAAACCTTCAACATATATTTTAGATAAAAAATTAAGTTTTCTGTTCTCGTTGTAACAAAAGACGTCATTTTACTTAGATTTTTCGATTCTTCGAATAAATATTTATAAATATT
The DNA here is from genome assembly GCF_003426905.1 of Ctenocephalides felis. NCBI lineage: Eukaryota > Metazoa > Arthropoda > Insecta > Siphonaptera > Pulicidae > Ctenocephalides > Ctenocephalides felis. The sequence goes on along the minus strand of NW_020539725.1, from coordinate 25,836,115 downwards.
CTGAGTAAAAATAGATTTAATAATTTTTGTCGTGGATTTTTAGTAAAAGAATTTAGATAATTTTGGGACCAATTTTTATATCAAGTTTTCGACAACCATAATCTCATGGAAATATATGATTAATGCCAAAAACGCAATTATTATTATTATTATAAACTTACATAAACTTTTTATGTATGTGTATCCTAATGTAAAAAAATTCATTTGCGTCACATGTGCAAGTCATTATAATTTTTTCATTCTAGACTTTTTTAGTACCTTAATCACGCTGCAGATTAAAATTAAAATATTTCATATACATAAAAATTTTCAACAATAAAGTGATAAATTTCTCTATTCATATTTTAGAATAATTTATCGCTTAATGTTATTTTCATAATTCTTTTCTTTGCAGGAACTGAATAATTATATCGTAATTAAAATGTCAAGAAAAATTAACAAATTCCATTTTATTCTTAATTACTTATACAGTTCACACTTTATTATCTTACGACCCCATATTACTTCAATATTTTATGTGTTACACTTTTTATGTAAATTATGTTTTTATGTTTGTCGCTTTTTTATGCGTATCCCATTTGGACTTTGATCATTTGAGAAAATTAGGTGGCTTCTTTATTTTTTATTTCAGTTTTATACATACATATATATATGTATATATATTTATATATATATATATATATACATGATGTAAATATACATTTATACGCGACAATAAAGTTTTAGTCATTAATCTTATTGCTTATCATCACAAAATGTATTTGTCCTACATGTTTTATCATCTTTATATGTATAGCAGGCTATGAGTTTAGGCAAAACATAAATTATTTTTATTGCGATTTACTTTATTTCTTGTTACATATTTAGATAACAGCAATAATTTATGTTCTATTATATTTTAGCATGATTTGCCATAGTACGATATAACACAACAATATCACCCTAATGATATTTTTTCGGAATTAAATTAATTGCAACCTAGGACAATAAGTCGTCAAAGAAATCATCAGTATTAATGTTATCCTATTTAATATAATGTTTTATACAAAAAATATATAATGAACTTTGACTATTAGCAATCAGTAGAATCTTTCCCGATAAAATAACAGGACATTTTTAAGAAACAAACAATTGAATAATTCTGACATAAAAAATTGTGGCGTGAAAAAGTTAGGTAAAAACTCTGTAACGACATTAAGTATACTAAGAAAACTCAAATTTGCGGTATAATTAAATAATAAAATTTTGCCTGGAAAACATATATACTTGAACCGAACACAAATCCATTATCTAACAGTGATATGAATTGTTAAATAATAGAGTTTATACAAAAAACCGACATTTTAGAAAAACGGTTTTTGAATTTTAATTTTACTTAAAAACCGCTTTTAACCGGTTTTCGAATTTTATATAGAAAATGAATTTTTGCTCGAATATTCAGTAAGTTATCCGAAAATTTAGTGTAATTTAGAGCAGTATTTGACTGAAGTTTTGTATTGTTCAATTTTATAGATAGTAAACAAAATTATTTTAATTTTAATTAGTAGAACTAAATAATAATAGTTTATCTTGATTAAATAACTTTGAAAATAATTATTCGGTATTCATGCATCATTTTCGCATAAATAAAAATTATACATTTTTAGATAAATAATTCATTAAATTAAAAGAAAACAAAAAAATATTAGATACATGTCGATACATGCTGTGA
>NW_020539725.1:25810090-25834304 GCF_003426905.1 Ctenocephalides felis | reverse complement strand
TAACTTGTTAGTTAACTATATTTATAATCTCCACTTGCTTAGAAAAGGAATATTGGCTCAACTTAATATATTTGAATATATGTATATACATATTCAAAGTCCATGTCTAATTGTGTGTTTGTATGTCTTTATTCGTATATCGTCAAATGGGGTTCTGTTCAACTCCCAATTTGATAAAAGCAAGTTTACAATTCGAGAGGGTGAAATGTGAAAACTTTGTAATTACACGAATATATATATATATATATATATATATATATATATATATGCACATAATTATATTTAGAAATAGCTGTAGGGAATACAATGGTTAAAGTGTGAACACTGCAATTGAGAAATGTGTAAAGTACTTTTACAGACTGAACTATTAAACTACTTCACGTAGTCCATGAAAATTTAGTTCATTCGCACGATATATTTTATATAGTACGACAGCGGATTTGTATTTCGCGGTTAAACCAAAACTTGATCACTGATTTTGTTCTCATACTATTGAATATGTTATTAATGTTCCAGCTATTCGAGTTATAATAGAAGTTATAAGTGTACAGATTCAATGTATGCTGTAATGAGTTATATGTGGTATAATTTTCGTATTATTCACAATTTATTGAATATTAATTGACAGAAAATTAATCAATGCAGGGCATTATAATTACTGATATTGCAATATTTCATACATTTTTTAAAACGCTTATTGAAATTTGGTAGTTGGATAGTATTAAATGTCATTGGAACATAATTAATTTATCAGTGATTATATATCGGTTATATTAAAGTTTACTATTATGCCATTTCAAAATAATAAATTTTAACCTTTTCGCTACAAGAGTGTTTTCCGCAGGAGTGTCGCTGCTGTACGGAACAGCATGTCCATTAGTTGTGACTTTGAATTTGAAATATTTTTTGAATTTGAATTTAAAATAAAAGGAAATCAGTTACTTGTCTTCTCAAATGTAGTTAAATACTTGGGCTTGCACCTCGATGCCAAACTAACATGGAAATACCATATTCAAAAGAAACGCCAACAGCTGAAAATCACGAGAAGAAAACTATACTGGTTGTTAAACCGAAAATCTCAGTTGAGGACATGGAACAAACTTTTTCTGTACAAAGTTATGTTAAAACCAATTTGGACGTACGGAATACAGCTTTGGGAAACGGCGCGCAAATCCAACATCGCCATAATTCAAAGATTTCAAAACAAGATCTGGTTGGTTCATACAGATTTGAACATCAACACAGTTAAGGAAGAAATTGAAAAGTTCAGTCTGAGATATCAGGATAGAATACAGAACCACCCAAACATCATAGCCAAAAATTTAATAAAAAACCATGACATTGAACGGCTCAGAAGAAAACGGACCATTTTTGATATTCTTTAGTAATCCTATAATATGCACAATTACTCGTAGGCTTTATTTAAAATTGTTCACATCAGAACTACACCTATAAGCTAAACATATCCAACATCGAATCGGATCACCACTGGGTAACCATTCGACCTTTTTTCATATACATTTATCAATAAATTTATTACAAATTTACGTAACCTGATGCGCATCAGAGAATAGGAATTTTTTAAAAGGCAAACTGCCAAATATAGAAATCTTTAGAATCTATCGATGTGCGTGCGCGCCCTTATCGCCGGCTTTTCTGTTCTATTATTGGCATTGCTCTAGAATTATATGGTTTTATCGTACTAAATGTGTAGACACAATGGTAAAATGGAATATTTTCAGTCATTAGATTTTATAATTTTATAGGCCTAATACTCGGATATCATATTAAACCATAGATATAAATCAACTGTACGAAAGAACTTTTTTAACTCTTAAAAAACTATGTTCACTAGTTTCTATACTTTTCAACGACGCTTTCTAAAAAAATGAACCGATTTCAAAAATTAAAAACCATGTGATTAAACTCTATAATGAGGAGAAGCGATTAGGCTTGCAAGACGGTTGGCCACGCTGTTTATTTAGAGTTAGCAAAAAAGTGCTTTTTAGTAATAGTTTTAGCAAAAATTTAGCTATCTCAAGTGCATGAATTTGTGCATTATTTCTTTATATTTCTGTCATCTAACAAGACGTCAATACCACATCTCTAGTTGTTAAAAATTAATTTAAGTGATTAAATAATATCAAGGACACACAAGGTACATGATATATGTAATCGTGCTAGTATTTTCTCATAGCAGATTCTTAGTATTTCATAAAATTTGTTTTAATAAAATTTCACATGATGATAAAGTTCATGCACTAAACCGTCTTACGAGAATTGGTTGAATTATATGAATTCATTCAAATTTTGAATAATAGTCTGCACTTTTAGGACATACACAATCACAGATGTTATATTTGAGAGATATCAATTGGAAATCGTAATGTTTTGTTTTTAGAAAAAACAAAAAAAATATTTTCGAAATAGACAGTTGAAAATTTTATCTAAATATCTAAATCTTAATTTCGGTTGGTTAAGTCAATTATCACACCTATTGGGAAGTTTTTGCAACACACCTTAACGCAAAATACTACCTTTAACTAGATGTTTTTAATGAATATCAAAATATTTTTGCTCGAATTTGTCTCCTTGCCTTAAGGTACGTAATTTGTCTCATTGTGTGAAATTTGGGTTTATAAGCAACCAAATATTTCTGGTATTTCTTCATTAGAAAATATTTTGCAAAACCTTACAAAATAAATAACAGTAATTTTTTTTAGATTTAAGAGATTTTATTTTATGATGCTTAATATCATTAAGTTTTAATTAGGTAATTTTAAAATCAGAAACAAAGTAGTATATTATTACAAAAATATCACTACTATTCAATGTAATGAATCAATATATTATTTGCAATAATAACCTTTGTTTCAAATTTTCATATAGATCATAATTTCACCTTAATGCAATTCTTATCAAAAGCGATTTTCAAAAAAGATCAAAAAGCGATTTTCACATTTGTAGAGATAGTTTTGCAAATAGTATTTACAATGAGTTTACCCATGATGAGAACATAATTTTACCGAATAAGATTTTGGGCGAAAACGTAAATTTCTACCTAGAAAAATTAGAAAAATCGCTTGGATTTTTTTGCACGCGATGTTACAAAAAATAAAAATGCTTACAAAGTTGTGTAATCATTTTTATTGGAAAGAAACTTTTCTGAATTATTCTGAAATATATGCAGCATTTTCAAGTTCACAAAGTGCAAGAATTTAACCATGTTTAGATGGGCGTTTATCTGCATGAATATTTCATGCGGATTAGGGTAATAAATTTGTAGTTCGGGTGTAAGTAAGTTATGTGCAGTATGTTGTGCAAGATTTAGGTCTGCAAAATAGTTTTGAGTGCGAGCTTAACGCATCGCCTTTTCTCTTGAATTTATGACTTTCGTTTCCTAAACAATGCAACCGTTCATAATTTGTATATAATTTGAATAATTCGTATGTTGCAACTCTGTAAAAATATATATATTATACAAAATATATAAATATTCTTTTCATTTCAATAATATCATACATTATGGCAATTTTATAATGAATCTATTTATCAAAATTTAATTATCAATGTTTGGCATAGACTTTTTTGGATCCACTTCATTAATTCTAATTTCTTTTGAACGAATTAAAATTACATTAATTTGTATTGCTGTAAGTTTTAATTTTAGCTTTCACAGAAATATTCAAATATAGCAGGAATAAAATTAATTAGTTCTTTGATATTCATCTGTTTTCCATAATTAACGTCCCAAAATTGGTTTTCATCAACAAATCCGATCCGTTAATTTTATGCTTTCTCGAAGTTCCAAAACATTCTGAATCGAATGAGACCAAATTTGGAAAAAGTATGTGTGTATTTGTGTATATGAACAAGTTGTTTGCCGTAAATCTACGTTTACTCAAAAACGGCTGGACCGATTTCAAAAATTTAAAAGCCATTCGATATATCGCGAAGAGGACTAGCATTTATCAATTTTGCGTGACGATAAGCCAAGCTGCTTCTTTGTATATAGCAGAAAAGTGATTTTTTTTGTCAACGTTTAACCCTGCATCGGTTTTGAAAATTCAAAATCTGTTCGAAAGATATTGGTTGGGAATCGTGCTAATGAGTTTCTGATAGAGGTCGGCCGACCCGTTTTCTTGTAATAAAGTGTTAAATTTTCTTTCGCCGATTTTTATGATTTTTTTTGTTGGTAGATACTATAGTTTTATAGATCATACCAAAATTTTACGGCAAGTCGTTTAATTTTAAAAATTTGTCAAACATTGCAAAAATTAGAATCGTTTTTTGGCGTTTGTCGAAGTTAGAACATTCATCGACGATTGCTTAAAAACGCCTGAACCAATTTCAAAAATTTAGAAGCCAACCGGGTTGACGTGTTCGATTTTCAATAAGGTTTAATAAATCCACTTCGAATACTTTCAACCACTCTTAAATTAATTTACCTATCATAGATAAGTCGATTATTTACACAGATCAGGAAGTTCATGTAACATATCTTAAGGCAAAATACCAATACCAACTAGTTAAAAGGTGTATTTTCATGGTTTCGATTATTGTGAGCATTGATTAATTTTGAATTGACTCTCAAAATATTCTTTGCAGTTAACTGTGGAAAATATTTTCTGAAAATTTAAAAAGAAATATTGACTACAATCTTGCTATTAGCATGAGCTAACTCAGAAAAACGTTAAGCTATTTTAGAATTTATAAAGTAAATTCAAAAATAAAATTAATTAGTTTTGAGATATTGATCTATGTTCTATAACAAGAATTTAAGTTTTTATGGTTTGATTATGAAAATTTAACTCCTAAGTATTTTGAGATGGTCGTTAACAGTGATTATTTTTGGATTGATGCCCAAAATATTGTTTTCTGTTAACTGTGTAAAATATTTTTTGGCAGTTGAAAAAACAGAAAAACAGGCTAGACCTGAACTATGATATTTTTAAAGGTTTCAATTTTACCTTCCTCAAAAAATCTTTTATTTTAGAATTTATAAACTTAGTTCAGATATAGTACAGTTATGAATGAAATAATTTGTGATGTACATCTGTTTTCCACATTTATAAGTTGTATTTTCATGGGTTGATTATGAAAATTTAGAACCTATTAGGTAGGCTGCGATTAACATTAACATTGATTATTTTTGATTTCATGTTCAAAAAAGTCTTTGCAAGTATCTGTAGAAATAATTTTTTGGCAATTTGAAAAAAGCAAAAACTAATGCCCAAACCTTAGTTAATCTTAAAAATGTCCATATCTGAAAGTCCTAAATGACAAATTTAGCATTGATACATATCAATTTAGTTTTTATTTTATAAATAGAGCTGTGAAGCATGATGTTAACTTATTTTGCGAATGTCGTATTTTAAACTTAAGTGACAAATTCAAGTGAAAGCCCAACTACAATTTAAGATAAATATTTGTATATAATTCATTAACATATAAACGAATGTACGCGGTTTTATATGCATATATCTATAAATGTTTTGTATATACGAATTTAACACATGCATAAAACTCAATTTCAGTGTAATCTGCATTTAAATGCGTGAAAATTGAGACCAACTTAAATAGACTATTGTGGAGATCCTTAGATAGAATTTGTTTCTTGTTAAAATAATGCTCGAGAGACTACATAAATAAACGCATTCAAACTATAATTGGTAGTACTTCCCTGGGGCAGGTCCATGAGGTGAGCTAAACTCCAACTCGATTTAGGGAAGAATAATGTGAGAGATTTGTCATTGCCGTTTCCCAGCGCAGTGCCCAAAATGGACTATTTTCAATAGGTAACATATTTTTGATCTATATTTGCAACTAAAGATGAATATCACTACTGCATGATATCAGGTTAACCAGAGCAGAGGATCGAACTCACGACCCTGTCCATTACTATCCAAACTGTCTTCAAAATTATTTATCTATGACAATGAATTGAAGAAAAAATACTTAAACTTTACATGATTATTACAATATTTTTTCCATAAATTTACGATTAACAAGCCGAAGATTGTTAGCGTCAAGATAGAACGAATAAATATCTATTAGAAGTATTTTCAAATATAATTTTTACATTGTACAGTTTGATTTTTAATGAGTCTTTAAACTTTTACGATTGCTTGTTGCTCCTCTTAGTAATCTGAAATATCTCAGTCTATACGATATCTTGATTTGATAATAAATTCTGTTTGTGATTTTGCATTTTCGAGATGCAAGATACACTTCGCTCGCATGCATAGACAGAGCATTTAATATTGTACAACTACAAAAGGCTCTATTATTAAATGTTTACATAATAACAAAGCAGTTTTCTTTGACGCACGTATTGTTACTTTGTATAAGTTTGTATGCTCAAAATGTCTGCATTGTATATGTATGCTCGGTTTGACGTAGGCACTTGTAGGAATTATGATAACTAACAAATAGATCAAGTCAATAAATTTAGCTATTGCACATAGAAATTTAATGAATGAAAATAGAAAATAGCCCATCACGTTAAAATAATTTCAGATAATCATTACTATCTTCAATAAAATAGACATATTCCAATAAAGACCGCGCAATTGTTTTTATTTTGCCAAAATAAAATCTTTAAAATAGCATAGATATTGATATAAAAATATAATATGAATCGAATATAAACTATACTGATTTTGAGATAGGATCTCAAGGAAGAAAGATGAAGTATGTTTATTCGAACAAGTTTTCATTATTGCATTGATTCAGAACTCTACATTAACTGATCTATAGATCGCATTGCTTTTAAAGAGATTTTTTCTTTTAATAATAACTGTTACTTGTATACAGATAGATCATTTCATTTCTTATTTTGCTCCAAGTTAAATATCATTAGTTGATTACCAGCAATTAGTTTTTGCGTAGATACTTTAGCTTAACCAAAATGATTTGTTATAAAAAGCGCGCCTTGGGTATGGTTGTGACAAATTGTGTGGGTACGGTTGTGACATGTATAATTTGCCTTTTGGGTGAAAATTGAACAGATAAAAAAATTTAACTTACCTTAAGACAGAATACGAAAGGGTAAAGTAAAAGAAAATCCAATACAAAGAACAAAAAATATTTTACAAAGATTTCTTGTTACTTCAGTTTAAAATATTATGTTTTGTTATATATTATATTCATAAATCATGCTTAAATGATTATGTTGTATTGCGTTACATATTTTTGACAATAAAAGGTGTTATAAACCATATTGGTGTTTACAGATATGGTTTTTCAACCTATGTTCATGATGGAAGGTGTGGACGGTTGTGACACTCACTATTTTTTTGTGTGATTTATGATGGTATTTCAATATATTAACGCACATGAATTTTCAAAATACCTTTTAATTTAATTTTATCCCAGCTAACTGTAAGTAGTAAATTAACAAAATTATTGCAAAAATAAGTGGCAAAAGCGTACCTAACCTCTCATACTTGTACCATTTTTTAATTAGCACTTTTAAATCATAATATTTTTTATTCATTATTATTACGGTTATTAGTTCTCCCGCTTTGATATTTAAAATCATCAAATTATATATAATTAAATGTTAATCAAAATTAAATTATACCAATATTATAATTTTTTTTAACTAATTCAATACCATTACCACCAGTTTTCACATATATGTACCTTTATATGCATAGATGCATATGACTCGTAACAAAAAGTTTACACATTCAGATTATGCAACAAAAAATATATTTTTTCAAAGAATATCTGATATCTCAAACGAGAATTTCAACTCGCCATCCTTTCTTATGTTATACTATGTTTCGATATATATATATATATATATATATATATATATATATATATATATATATATGAGTAAGTTCTTCAAGGGCATACATCAAATAAAAGGCAAAGATTTAGAAGTTAATCTTTAATTTTTCCAAATGTTTCGACATAGTATTTTATGTCATCATCAGTGGACCTACAGAATGAATATTGAAAATTCAATATAAATTAGGGAAAATTGACAGAAATTGGTAAAAGAACTATGGGTATAAGTAATATAATTATAACAATAATAATTATACTTAACAGTTAGATAAACAAGAGAAATGAAAAGTAAAAGGAAATATATACAAACATACAAAAGCTATTTCCTTTATAACATACAACATATATTTCCTTTTACTTTTCATTTCTCTTGTTTATCTAGCTGTTAAGTATAATTGTTATTGTTATAATTATATTACTTATATTTATAGTTCTTTTTCCAATTTCTGTCAATTTTTCCCTAGTTTATATTAATTTTTCAATATTCATTCTGTAGATCCACTGATGATGACATAAAATACTATGTCGAAACGTTTGGAAAAATTAAAGATTAACTTCTAAATCTTTGCCTTTTATTTGATGTATGCCCTTGAAGAACTTACTTATATTTCTCAACATCAAAACTAACTTCTTCAACATATATATATATATATATATATATATATATATATATCTTTGCCAAAAATCTTCATGGAAATGACAATTTTACATTAGCATAATATGTATAAATTTTCCCCTAAAAAATACCGATCTTTATAGTCTGCTACTTGTGCGCCATTAAATTGCAATTCAGAATATAAAGCTTTATATTAAAGTATAAAAGTAATATACGGAAATTGGCGGTGTGTAATTTGTACGGACTGATGAAGCTTCATAGCCACACAGATTATATAACCATAAAAAATAAACATATCTCCATTCATAATTGTATAGAGAAGGTAGAATATGGTAATACCATTTTATTTAATATTTATGTATATAATTTAAATAATGCTAAAGTTTAAGATATTTTTATATAAAGTAAAAGGATGATATGCCTTTTTCAAATTGTGCTGAAAATATGCAGTGGGTGTAGGCGTGTAGGTGTTAATTGTGAATTTAACTATTATGAATTCAAATATTTAAAAAAAGAAAATAATTACATTTATCTACTATATTATATATATATATATATATATATATATATTCATTTGTACAGATATACCAATGCAGAAGCTCTTGTGCTAATAAGGATATTGTGAATATTGTGTGTGGACATCGAGCCCGTGACAAGATAATTGAATTCTGTTGGCTCTAATTAGAATCTATTTGATGTTCTGTTCTATATTTTTATTTTCTAGCAATACACATATGGGCTTTCCATACCACAAATACGGACTGTACAAACAAATCCAATGTATAAGATACACATACATATGTATATAAACTAATGTATTTATCGCGAAATGTACTGATATTAATGTGATATATTCAATAACTGCCTCGTCCAACATATAATATATAATGCACTAATATGCGCCTGTATTCCATGTCTAAATATGTATTATATTATTCTATATCAAATTAACGTTTTCAATATAAAAATTTCTTAGATTCTGTTTATACTATCATACTAGCAGCTATTTACACTTTATATTAGCAATAGTATTTTGCTTATAACTTCTACTGAAACAATGCAACAGTCTTATATTTGAAATAGTTAAAATTTGAGTTGGGAATTATTATGGCATTGTATATTAGTATTAAAATTTCACATAAACGATAGTTACTCATGAATAGTTACTTCATGAATATGCACTCACATTTTTTTTTCTCGATAATTTTTATGATTGTCTAAGTTCTAATATGACTATTTTATTACGATTATATTCTCTATATAATATTGAAAATAGCGAAATACTTTAAACTAGCATACGTATTTCCATAGCCCATTATTTATAAATAGTAATTCACGACAATGAGCAATATCTTCAATATATATTATTATAAAATATAAAAAAATAACGTAACTTAAATAGGGATATTCTACCGAGGTATAGAAAATGTAATAACGTTTTTAAAAAAATATACTTTTAAGTCCACTCTTTCCAACCTATGCCCATTTTTTTTGAATAAAGTTGATGTTTATATAATTTACTTTTTATGCGTTAAACGTACATAGAACCAAAGGATAAAAGCTTTTCATCGCTTATTCGCAAAGTATTACAATTATTTACATTATTTAGCGAAACAACAGTTTATATAATAATTAATAAATAATCTTTATATGTAAATAAATATAAATGATTGAATTTACCGAAAACAATTCGAAAAAGGTCCTGTATTCAAGCGTATTTTCATTTTATATTCATTCCCATGATCAGTATGTCAGTTCACACTAAATAAAACATTATACCCTTTATGCTTTAATTGCCGCACAGGAATAAAACTTGTCAAGAGTTTTGTCATTTGCAGAATAGTGATTCCAGACATGTGTATATTTTGTATAAGCGCAAATATAATGGGACTAGCACCTACATTATAAGTTTCCGTTGCATTGTTAGATACAGTTGCCCACAAACTTGTGAACAAGTACAAATAACCGCAAACCGAAAATGGTTTCTTGATATGAATTATGAAAGCACTAAATATTCATGTTATGTATATGTAGAAATAAATTGATCTTGATACTTGAGAAAACAAACTTTTCTGTACTTTGTTTTTGCACTAACTTAATAATTTATATGGAAAGGGAATTTTTTCAATACCAAAGGATCAGACAATGCTAGTTAAAACACGAATTGAACAAAAATCAATTAATAGCACAATTTATTTTGTTTTCATTTTTGATTGAACCCAAAGCAAAACCTGCGACAACGAAAGTCGAATTAAAAATATATCTTTGAATTACTAAAACTGTGGTAATGGTTATTAATACCTTATTACTAAAAAGAACACGAATAAAACATATGATCTTTTATTCATTTCTATATAAAATAATTTCAAATTTTTGTTATTAATGATTTGATAAGAATTTTGTTATTTATTTTATTCGTAAGAAATATGAAATAAAATCACTAGTCCATATCATTCATGTAAACCCTAATTTAAAACTTCACTACGTTTTTCCAAAAAATACTATTTTCTGGAATGGTAAATAAAAATTAGAATTTCGAAAGTAAGTAATTTCTAAAACCTTATTAATTCATAAAATCAAATAAGTAGAGACAAAAGGATTGATATTTCTATTTTTAAAAATACTTTCAATTTGAATTATTATCTCAAGTACATGGAACTAATATTCTTCGAGATATACAATTTTGAGCTCTCTTGCTCAATATAAGGTTTAATAAGTGACGAGCAAGCAACTAATAATAATTAATTATTTAATAGACGTTTTAAAAATACAATTTTATAAAATATTAAATTAATGGTTAAAGTTATTACTTGTAAAAATTATTATGTCAATTATGAATCGTAATTGTTTAAAAAGATAATTTCTATTCGACTTTTCAGAAAGTATATATGTTTCATCTTTACGTCATATGCCGAGAACATGGTATTAAATGCATATATATATATATGTGTATATATATATATATATATATATATATATATATATACTGATTTTCAGAATAAGTTTGCGCTTTACAAGTCCAAGCACGCATATGTAAGTTTGACCGAAACTTTATTTTCAAAGCGTCGTCGGTATATATGTAAGTAAGAACGTGACATCAAATTCAATAATTTTATATACTGATATCCAATGATATTATCTAATAATGGAGAACTAATAACTGTGGTTTTCATTTTTGAAGCATGTAATTATATCGTTATTTACTGATTATTAAAAAAAATCTTTTTGCGTAATATGCCTTTGAAAAATATTGTTTTTACCACTACACTACATTTATCAAACATTTGATCTGTGGACTTTATTTTGAGATTAATTATGAAAATACTTATTATTAATATTCATAGCCATGACAGTATTTTTATACTGGTAATTTATTTCATCATACGATAACAATTTCTGAATAAGTTTGCTTCAAAAATAATTTATAGTAGCAACAGCGTATATGAAAACAAGGATTTGTTTGTAGACACTCTATGAAATAACAATAGTGGGTAGCTTTTAATTCAAAGTTTTTGAGTACACAACTATAAAGCGTAGTTGTAATTCTAGGATTTCTTGCAATAATAGTTACTGTTAGCTCTATTAAATTTATATTTATCGAAAATATTTTTTCATTAAGCTTTCATAAAGATAAATATGTAATCTCAAATGGTATAAATGGCAAAATATAAAGATTTTCAATTTTTAAGACCGCCTTTTTTTGTAATATTTTTGAAAAAAAAAGATCTATGCATAATGTAATATGTATGTAATTTCCACATATTTTTGCGATTCCAATAATGCACGAAAAATGAGGCTATAGTTACTAAAATAGGAAGTAACAGTAGCTTCACCATTTATACATACTGATAGAGCTGTTTAATACCGAATTGGAGTTTAATAAAAATGGATCTGCGCTTTATGTACCAACATGAAGAAATAATGACTTATTACCTTATATCATTCATATAAACTTAGAAGCCAAAACATGTTATTAATTTTACACAAGTTTTCAGTCTGTAATAAAAAATACGAGATCTCTCCACCGGAATAATATTGCAATCTAACAACCTTGTAAGTAGCAGTTATCACTTACGCAGAGTGGCATGGAGTAAACTAATATTCAAAAATCAGATTTTATGCATTATTAAGGATTTTATTAATTAATTTTGATTTTGATATGTGTACAAAAAACTCACGTGCAACATTGTTAATTGTGTAATTTAATAAAGCAATAGTGAACATTATTTTTATATGAACTAGTATGAGTATACGTACTCGTAGACTCGCTTATAAGATTGCGCAGAAGGTGAAAAACTAATAATAACTAAAAAGAAGCCAGTGTTTGTCCTGTCAACTATATGACAATTGCAAACGTGCTTCGAAAATCTTAGTAGATTTCACAAGTATTAGAACTGAAAATAGTTTATACACACACATACAAATATATATATATATATATATATATATATATATATATATTTGTAATATTTTTGCAGCCCAACCGTCGAACTGAAAAAAAAAACTTATATCTATCATCAACTGTGTATTTATGTTATGTTTTTTTAGATTACTGAATGATGACACACATCAAGTGTCGGAACGTTTAATGAAATAAATAATTTTGTTATTTAATCTTTTCTTCGACGGTTGGGCTGCAAAAATATTACAAATATGTATCAACGTCGACAAAACTATCACACACACACACACACACATATATATATATATATATATATATATATATATATATATATATATACGTGTCGAACTATGATTGCATATATGTATACTTCTGCTAGGTATATATTTCACATCATAGGTCTGTATATTATTAATGCTATAACTTCAGGTTGTTAGACTAAGTAACAAACTTCAAAACTATATAAAGTTTTAATAGGTAGTTCACTAAATAATATTTGTGAAATATATTATATATATATATATACTTCATTGTTCTGACTTGATAAACGCACACGCACCTAACTGTGTGCTACTATCAAATTATTTTTACTGGTAAACTTAAGGTAGATTTGTAAGATTAAATGGCTCTCTGAAACATGATGTAATTAACACATAGTATAATTTTTGTAATCAAAAACGATTTCGTTATTTTTTTGCTTTTGAACAGGAATCAGAACTTAAAAGCTCCATGAATTATTGCTATGATACTTCTCAACTACTGGACCTTTTTTAGACATAATAAATATATTCTTAATTAGTAAGTCATAATTTTAAATGTCCCTTAATTTACCCAGTACTAATGTGCAAATAAGTAAAGAGTTTAAGTGAAATTTATTTTCAATCTTTCCATACTTCAAGAGTTTATTTACTCATTCATAACACATGAGCGCATGGGAAGTCCCTCAAGCTACGATTTTTTTAGCGGCGAGTTTGAAACTTTACTAGGTACTTGTTTTATTTTTGTCGGCTTGGTTTGCGGAGAGAAAGTTTTATTGCAAGAGACAAGTCCTATGTGATCGGAATATGTAATATAGCTCGAATTTTATTTAGTGTACGTTCAGGACGAGTATTTAATATGCATGTGTATGTATACATAAACATGAATATATATATATATATATATATATATATATATATATATATATTAGGGTGGTCCTTAAAATGGTCATTTTCGAATTTCCTTGCTCCCAGGGGCTCAACTGGTTCCAAATAGATAAAAAACTATTTTCTGAAAGTTTTAGCTCTTAATATTAACGTTTAGATAGAGCGCAATTCAATCAAAGTTTGTATGGAAAGAGCATGGAAAACATTTTGGAAATTTAAAAAAAATGTTTTAGGTATAATTTAGCGACAAATGAATGAGTTTTATTCATTCATTTGTTCGCTAAATTACATCTAAAAAACATTTTTAAAATTTTTGAAAAATTTTTCATGATATTTCCATACAAAACTTTGATTGAACTGCGCTCTATCTAAACGTTAATATTAAGAGCTAAAACTTTCAGAAAATTGTTTTTCGTCTAATTGCAACCATTTGAGCCCCTGGGAGCAAGAAAATTCGAAAATGACCATTTTAAGGACCACCCTAATATATATATATATATATATATATATATATATATATATATATATATGAAGGGTGTCCCAGAACTCAACGACATGTTATGTCAAGTTGAAGTTGGGTGATAGTATATATTTACTTCAACTGCCCTGAAAAAAATACGTTTACATTTGAAACGTAACATTAGTTACGTTTGAAAATTATGAGCGTTTTAGTGCAAATTATGAGCTTTGGTGAAATTATGACCATTTTTCAGTTATTGCGATTCATTTTGATTATTTTTGTTTATTTAAACTTTAGAACCTTTAAAAGTCAAGCCCGAAGATGGTCAAATGCAACCTTCACATGTATGTGAATATGCGTGAATGCAACTGCTATGCGAAATCCTTTGCGGATTTATTGATTTATTTGTATATTTAAACATATTTTTTGCCTTATTTGATGTATTTTCTAGTTTTATGTAGCTCAATATATGCGAAATGAAATTTACGAGCAATTTTGCCTCAGTGAGAAGGTTTTTTGTAAAGTTCCGTAAGAAACTCTGGTATGCTGATCTATTTGACTTTGCTCTATTCTTTTTTTTTAACACATTTTTATAAAATTTTAACTATGTATAGGAAATTGTAATAGATAGAAAATAAAAATATGTTCTAAAAATTAGGAAATAAAAATATGTTATAAAATATTATATTACTTATCATAGTATTGCAATTTGATTGATTCAAAAACAGGAACTATATTTAATTTGTAATGTATTTGATGCTTCTGGATTTATTTCTGAAAAACTTACATTTTTACAAAAACACATAATAGTTGTAACATTTTTTACGTAAGCTCTATGACTGTATTTGATAATCACAATAATAATAAGAAAAGTTATCATATAAAATGTTTTCATTCTATGTGAATTGAAAATATATGATTTTTTGATGAATTAAATTTCATGACATCAGTACATGTGAGGTTCAAACAAAATTAATGATTTATGATTGACTAATGATCAATTGACTGATAATAATTGAATTACAAACATATGATGAAAATCAAACCAATTTGAAATTGCAAAATTTTGTACAAGGACTGATTGAATCATGATTCAAAGCATATTCTTTAGTTAGATGTATATTTCAAAATTTTATCAAGTACTTTTTTCATAAAATATTATATACATATAATAATTTGAAGACATTAAGTATGAATATTGACAAGACAATGATCATATTAATATCAAAAAATATTACTTCGTTATCATTTCGCGCATTTTGTTGAGATCATAAAGAACATGTATAGATTTCCATCGTACATACAAGTAGAAGAATATTACATATTGCTCAGCTATTTTGATACATTGCTTATTTATGCCGTGCTAAGCACTTTATAATGAGTCTTTCAACTATAGTATGAGGTTTGATATGCAAAATAATATTGCAAGACTAAGAGTTCATCAATATTATATATATATATATATATATATATATATCTTGAGGATTTTTGTTCGACGTTGAAACATATTGAAATGAATAAAACAACCAATGCGTCGAATGACGAAAATGTTTATACGCTTTGAGAATAGATGTGTCATTCAGCTAGAAGAATATGAGGAAAACAATATGAGGAAAAATTAATAATTAATTGGTATGTATAATTTCATTTCTTTAATTGTAACATTATTAATTCTTAATTTTTCCTTATATTGTAAAACTTCTTCTAGCTAATTGATGAGACTCAAACACACACACACATATATATATACTACCCTACCTGTTATTTGTAGAAAATAAGTAAACAATAACTATTTTCACTAAAATCATTTAATAGATCAGGAATCAATTTTTATAATAGAAAACTATGAAATTAAGACTACGGTGTAGTGGTATATCTATGACCATATAATATGACATACATAGATCTTATACTAAATTCTACTGAATCGATTTGAGATCATATACAGAAAAAAGATGATTGTACTCATAGAGAAAACATAATACGATTTAATAGTTCAAAATAATTTCTTTTCCCACGCTGAAAAGCTTCTAAAACTACTAGCAATGTAGAAAGCGAGAGAGGAGTGCGGCAAGGATGCCTTATGCCACCTATCTTATTAATCGATATAAAGAGTGAACAGATACCCGTTATCCTTCATGTTTGATTGTTGTTAAGAAGAAGAGGATCAACGCCATAAAATACTCAGATGATCTGAAACTGTATCTATCGAAAACTGAAACCAAATTATAAAGCACGAAAGACAAAATCACGAAGTCAAAAATATTACTAATGAGAAAATTGAAAGAGATTGTGGATATGAATTAAAAAAACTAAGCTAGATAAGGCATTTGAGCGTAAAGAAAGGATGACAAAAACTTCCCAGAAAATTTTCAAATGTTATCTTGCACAAAACATTGAAATTAAAAAATAGAGTAAAAAGTAGAGTATCGAAAAACTATCGACAAAAACTATTAGAAAAATTTCAAAAAGTTATGTTAAAAAAAAACAGAGAAATTGAAAAATATTACAAATTCAGAAGACAAATGAGGATAAGAAAAATGCTACGATGGATTCGTCGTTATCGAAAGAAAACTGATGGATCAATCTTCATATTTTATTATCAAATGATCAGTTTTTATATTATCTAACTTCTGACAGTGTAATGAATGGCAAGATGCTTTCATATTTATATATATAATAAATCATTTAAATAATGTCAAGCAAAGTTATTAAGATCGGCTAATATAAAAACGATGCAACAGAACTCATAATACTAAATATTCTAATCTTAAAATAGGGTTAAAATTTGAAAACTTCATTTTGACCCATTTAGAGTGCCCCAATGACATCTAAATGTATGACCTCCACTTTGGAAGGCCGATTCACCCATGCCCGTGGTTCAACCACTGAAACCCCCCATTAGATGTTTCTCAAAATTTGACCCTTACCTCTGGGTCAATGCAGGGGACATCAGAATTCATTTTAGAGATATGGTTTATTCAGCAAAGTATCTTATTTTGATTCCTAAAATCCGAATATCATATGTGCCTAAGTGACCTTAAAATATATATATATATATATATATATATATATATATATATATATATATATATATATATATTTATGAGTTATTTATAATCGGGCAGGATATATATATATATATATATATATATATATACATATATATATATATATATATATATATATATGTATGTATGAATGTATGTATGTATGCATTTCTTTTAGTACGTGCTATATATTGTAATAAAGTACGTATATATAAACCCTGCCTTATGATATCCGTTTTATATATCATGCATTCGTATTCTTATCTGCTATATCTTTACATGGATTCGAAAAGAATTTTTCTAAAATAAAACTAAAAATACTATATTGCAAGTACAATTTCAAATTACAAACCCCGTACATGGACTTTTGCAAGTGAATGTATTTTCTTAGTAAAATGTGAGTAAGTACAAATTTATGTTTCTGCACGTTGTACTTGCTTTACGTGCCTTCTTATGGCATTCCAATTGATATGACTTTAAAACTTGTTAGAATTTGTTTGCCGCGAAAAGTTTTTGCAAGGAATAAAATTATATCTATATGTCAGCCCCCGAATTTGGCTGTCTAGAAAATAAATTTATATGTGATACACAGATCAGTATGTATATAATGTATATAAATAATGTATAATTTGCATACATGCTTTGTACCGTATATTCATTATCATGGAGCCACGAAATTATGTTGCAGTATTGTAATACTTCATGCTAATTAATTATATAATTATTTCGGCGTATAATTAAAACCTGTATAGCTAATTCAGAATTCGACACTACATGTACGGACTTATGCACATTAATTTGTGCACAAAATATATTTTATGAATTAAGCGTGTAATTTGTACGGTCCAATAATTTTCCAATAAATATCTCATCAATGCAACAAATCAGTTATTTTGAATTAGTGATAGTATATGCGCATGTTATTAGAGAAAATTGGTATATCTAATTTGTTTATATATACATACACATACACTTATACATATTCAGGTAAAGTATTAAATTCATATGCATAAATGTGTATACGTATGTTCATAACTCTTATTAATAAGTATTAATTCTGAAAGATTATAATCCTTCAGTTGCATTGATAACTATTATATTCTAATCTATTCTAGTACTTATTAATAAAAATCAAATTTTTCATGAAGGCATAGTGAAAATCCGCAGTAAATGGTTTAGTATCGCAGTTCAGAGGTTTTATCATTTTTATCACGAAAACTTAGGTTATAAAAAATATCAATTTTTTATTGTTATTTGGTTACATTTTGTTCATATTTTATCATTTAACTTGGAATTTTTCAATAGTTTATTATATAAAAATTTGCTATCTCTAGCATAGAATTTGCTATCTATAGAATATTATTTCTTGCAAATCAATCTAATTTTGCTATATATAAATATTTAAATATATTTATAAAAAATGACATTTAAATAATCTAACAATTAGAAGTATTGGCTATCCAAACATTTGTTTCTATATGTAAAAAATTCAAACAATTAATAAATTAAATTTTGTTCGATTATGAGCAGTTTTTTAAAATTTTACAATTCTATTTCAAGTCTTCAACAATAATAGGATGTTAAAATGTTCAAAATTATAGCATTTTTGATTTGAAACCTGCTTTCGTCTTTCATGAAAATTAAATATTTTAATTAATTATTCTAATTTTAATTAGAAAATACTAGTTTGCTCGCTCGTCATGTGTGCAATTTCACATTTTATGTGTTATTGAGTATAAAAATGCTATATTCCAGATTATAAGAAATTGCCAATAAATTTTTAAATTGGATAATAAGAACTATATATACTTACATTCCATATATAAAGTATATGAAGGTTTCATATATTATATATTTATATTGTTCATGACATATATTTTATTTCTATACAGTTAGAGGGCAAGTTATTGGTCCAAAGACCAAAATTCAGGAAAAAAATCCATACATTATAAATTACGGGATTAAAAAATATGATTGTGGTAATACAAAGTTTATATTAAAACTAGAAAACCCGACGAACTTCGTTTCGCCACCAGATGGTTTCGTGAGAAATATGAAGAAATTTTTGGTTGTTTTATATTTGAAAAGGAAACAATTGATTTAATCACACAACCGTAAAGAATTTATTTCGATTACAAAAATGAAGTGTTTTTAGTTGAACTTCTCTAAGTAAATGAAAGTGAATCCGCAAATTAGCCGTTTCATTGAAGTGCTCTTTGGTAAACCACATTTTTTGTTTTTTGGTTTGACGTTAACACAAACCAAGCGGATGGTTTTCCAACTCGTGAACAGGCAACGTATAACTGCTCATGTGAAAAACAATGATTTTCTAAATTATCAATTTGAAATTGCGCAAACACTAAGCGATTGGCCTTGCGTTATTGCGAACGCAAGGCGAACTGGAAATTGCAACCGTTTGAGTCATACGGAAGATCAGTCGGAATCATTGGTATGTCACCAAATCGACAGCAATTTTTGATTGAATGGTGAAATTCAGTGCGTGTACATAATTATTCTTTGCGGCAACAATTGCTCGTTGACTTAACCAAGCATAATTCTGATAATTCACACTAATGTCATTACTCGAATTTTTAATTACGCTGCGTGAAGTTCCAGCATTTTGCATTAAGGCGCGATGCCATACACTACTCATTTTCTTAGCTATAAACCTTGCGGAGCCCGAGACCTTTCCAACGAATGCAAAATTGTCGAAATCGGTTCGTGCTTTCTGGAGTTATATCGTCAGGAAGGAAAACCCGACTAATTTGTATATATATGTAGATTAGAATTTGAATTATAATTGCCGCCATTAAGTTAAAATGAAATATTTTAACTAGTTAAATCTTTGAAGTTCAATTTCTTAAGTTGCAATACTACAGCAATTGATCTTCAGTTCTTCAGTTCTACAAATGATTTAACAAAAATTAGTATGAAGACATTTGCAATTGCCAACAGCATTAGTAACAATATTCTCGCATCTAGTTGTTTAGTATATTTTGAGGTCAGAATCGATTTATCTAGATTTTTAAAATATAATTTGAAATATATCATTATATATTTTTATTAGGTATTTCTAAGAAACTCTCTAAGAAATGTTTGAGTGGTAATTTTAGCAATTTCATATGGGTGGTTGAATTCGAAACCAAGCTCGTTCATGGTATTTTTCTCTTTTATTGATCCAATGTGTTACAACAAATTATTTGCCTTAAGATCAATTGCTTACTGTATATATCAACATAATGTAACAAATGTCATAAGGCAATATGACTCAGAAAAAAATTAATTATATAAAGATGTATAACAGGTTGCATTTATATCATATTAATATTTCTAATGAGTGTCAAAAAAAGTATCAATTGATTACCATACCTAGTGCGCTGGTATGCCAAAATCCTCTTGTCAAATAACAACATTAATGACATTAAGGGTACTATTTGTAAATTCGGTACACATTTATTGGTTTCACTCTACAGTAAAATAATATTAACAAGATGATATAAGATGGTATGTAAAACCATCAATTTTGAAGAAAAAGATTTTCTAAAATATTTTCGTTTCTATTTGATATATTGCACTAAAGCTTATGCTAGGAGATCAGAATGTATTTATATTTAGGTATCAATCTTTCTTAATACTCTCCCTGTGCGAACAGATCAAGCATATTCAAATACAGGCACAGCGTGAACTACAAACATAAAGCTATCCAATTCTCTAGAAAGCTCTCGAAAAAGTTTGTATTGTTTCCTGGTATCCTTGGCAAAGTTTCAGCGACTGGCGGCGCTGGGAAAAAAAGTTTCCTTAAATAAGAATTGTCGCAATGATGATTCAATTGCATATTGTGCGCGGTCACATCGCTTCTCTTCGAGATCGGTACGGGTTACTTAATTCTCTCTGGTGTACAATGTACGAGAAAGGCATCTACTGTGTCGAACATTAGGTTCAACTTCAGCTGTCGAGTGCGGACATTTGAGATCGAAATGTCTGAAAGATTACACAATGCACTCAACACACAGTAAATAAATTAATGAAAAGACTGAAATAATAAGCCAACTAGCGGTGCATGGCATCGTGCCTTAAGGCAAATTGCTGAAACACCCCGTACCGTAGTCTAAAATATTACAAAGCTTTAAATTTTTTTGAAAATATTGAATTTTTTTAAAGCGATCGCGCTGCATAGACTTTTTAGTAGCCATATATCAAGCGCGTAAGCGCCGCGTTGCTAAACATTATAAATTTTGGTACGGAACCTATAAAATTGTAATCAAAATTTGTACTTACAGTAGAACCTCGATGAACCAGACTAATTGTTGTCGATAGGCATTCGGATAATCAAAAATCCGTATGTATAAAGAATAATGTTGTGTATTTATTAAAAATAACAAATACATACATTGATATCAACGAAAATAATGGTTATTAAGGAATTGAAACTTCTTTATGTATGTATATATATATTTTCTTAGATTACTTTACAAATATATACTAAAATATACTACTACTAAGATATATACTGAAGTATTAGTCGTGCGAAAAATCGAAATGTATGTGTGTACATAGCTAGCTATACATAGAAATTTCTCACGGTTAGTAATTCGGATAATCGCAAATCCGTATTACCGAGGTCCGGATAAACAAGGTTCTACTGTATTCTTAAAATCCTTATGAAATATCTGATAATTTAATGTACATATGTCTAATAATTGTTTTTGACCGCCAAATGCCACTTTTTTCAATTTTTTTTATTGGATCTACAAAACCGCCGGACTTCCCAAAAATTTGATCAGCTATTCATTCCGTCAATACAAGCAGAATGTATTTTTAAATCATCCAATAGGACACTCCGTTCTCTCAAAAACTGAGTTACCATTTTTTGCACATTTTGCCCCATATCTTTAAAACGGCTAGATGTGCCTTTGCAAAAACGTACGTATCCCCACCAATAGAAATCGAATGTTTTTTGAATAATTTAAATCGGTTGATCCAAGCTCTTGAAATCGTGGGCGAGAATTTATATCCGAACATACATATACTATACACACATACACACGCACGCATTCATTTTATCTAAGGTATGCCAAAATGTTTAAAAGACTCTAAAATGTAAATATATACAAAACTTTTATTTTCGATTTTTTGTGATTACTATAATTTCATATTTTTACTTCAACCATATAATACACAATTATTTTAAAGAGAATTTACTTATATTTTGTAAGTGAATTAAATTCCTTCATAATGCAATTTACAAAAAGGTTTTGGCGCAGTAATGATCAATTTTTATTCTGTTTAAAATTTCATAAAAGACATACGAGTATAAGCCACGTTAATGAGGCCGAACCATTCGATGCCAACGATATTATTTTACACAAAAATAGGATATGTATAAAATAAGTAATTATTTTTTGCTAAAAATAAATACAATTATATATACATATTTAGTGGTTTCTGTTATTTTTCTCCGTTTTTTAAGTTTAACCCGCAGGTTTGGCTTTAGATTTGTGTTCAGCGATAAAAATTACATAGAAAAATAAATGTCGCACACCCAATACAAACTTATTTTATTATTAGGACCTCTGTCTATTATATTATTAATAATATAAAAAACGATATGACAGAAACATCAGATATTTAGCTCCGCTTACTGATAATATCAGCAAATATGAAAATATATTACACTATGATTCCAAAGTAGAGCATCTTGAATACCTACTTACAATTATTAATTACTACCTACCTACCTACTTACAATTAGTGTTAGATCAGAGTTAGATTTCCGTAAAAAAATATCATAATCTTCCATGCAACTTTACAACAATGATTCGGATATGAATCTCATCGAAAAAAATAATTAAAATAGTCAAATATATATAACATCGAAAGCCGAACAATTCTGAATTCGAAAACTTCTACTCTATTCCCCACATATGATATACCACATCGATAGAAGCTTTGTAAAATTTATTCTTCACTTCCTAACATGTAATATGTGAAAAGTGACATTTGTATTCTAATTCATAAAGTTATTTTATGGAAGACTTGCGTGTAAGTTACATATAATTTTTTTCCAATATAAATCGAAAACTGTATTGTAAATAGAGCATTCAAATAGCGAATGCAGATATAAATTCTTATATATTATACGTCTCGAGATACGTCGTATCTCGTCGTTTTTATATAAAGACATAGAAAGAGAAAATATTATATATATATATATATATATATATATATATATATATAATATATGTAACGACAATCGGTATTGTCGTCAAAAGGGTTGCATAACCACCAAGGCAATGACGCTCCCCCACCACGCCCAATAGGGATGCCAATATAAGGTCCAGTCTGGGGGTTGAAAGAGATCATTAAGAATTGTAACATCCTCTGTGGATGGTCGGTCGCGTCCAGGGCGTCAGCCCTTGGACCCGCTTTGTTATAGTGGTGTGTGTGTTGTGCCAGGAGAGGAGAACCCGTTCCAGTAAAGGTCAGATGTATTATTGTTTTAAAATTTCCCTCCGTCCTCGTTATTAGTTATCCGTGTATTCCGTTTAGTATACTCTTTTATATCTGTAATACTATACCCCGCTAGTATAGTACTTAATAATAATAACTCAGTACACTAGGGTTTAAGTATAGAAAATGGCTGTGCGTAGGCACAGCCATTCCCTCGGATCTGTAACAATAATTAGTAATAATTAAATAAGCTGAAAGTACATTCTGTTTCATTCGCGTAGCTAGTTGGCT
>NW_020539725.1:25758919-25809090 GCF_003426905.1 Ctenocephalides felis | reverse complement strand
AGCAACTAATATGATTTGAACTGAATTAAGAGCAAAAATTCACAGTAGATACTGTTACCTATTATTGTTCAGGATATATATTATAATTATTATTTAAGATGATCAAATTACATAAGTAATTTTGAAGTAGAATTCAAAACTCACACGTATTACAATAAGGTTTATATATTCATGCTTTTGATGTGTATAAAATATTTCACGTATGTACTCGAAGAAAATGCCATTTTCTTTTAAAATACGATTTTGCAGTCACTTCAAAAGATTTTCGGTATGATTGAATATTTATTGAATTTCAGTTTGCATATGACAAAACTATAACCAGACGTACATATACACATACAAATGCACGTACTTATATTATATTATATATATATATATATATATATATATTCTACTTGTTATTACAAGTGTCTAACTTGAAGCATTTTCTTAAATTTCTAAACAAATTAATGTTTTAATTCGTTGGTATGGTATGCCAAATTCGTTGAATTTCAAATATATTTTACACAGATTCAAGTATATATATATTTATATTATATATATATATATATTATATATATATATATATATGTATATATTGGAGTATACTATAAATTTGTACAGACCATTTGATGATAAGGATCATCACGCGATTTTCTCTGTATTTATTACATCACGGATGTCGGGAAAATATTTATTATTTTTTTTTTTCCGTCATTTTCCTCGTGCATCGATAAAATGTATATGATTCAGTCAACTTATAATCCAGTGCTAAAGTTACAACAATGCTATATGACTAAAATAAAAATTGGAACATTCCATATAGTCCAGTCATTTGGTGCAAAAAAAGGCTGTTGCCGGTACAGAACTCCGGGAATTCTGAAAATTGGTAATCTTATGGATTTCGAGGTGCTCTTTACGAAAATCAACTTTGCCACCTCAAATTTGAACGGCAAGTTGCCGCCATATTGGAAAAATGGCGTCAAAAAACAGCTTTTTTAAAATATCTCTTTTCTGGCTTATTCTACGATAAAAGTATCTATGTACGAATTAAACTAGATATAATTTCCTACAATTCTTTAAAAAACCGTTTTTTTTTGTAAAATTGATAGTTTGAGAGTACGGCCGCCTCAAAGTCTTTGCTGCTCTCGCCGTAGTATCAAATCTCTCCATATATGACAGCACTTTGAACTTGATCATATTCTTTCTAATAAACAAATATTTTCAATGTTATATTAAGCAAATAAGATCTAGAAATAAAATAATTCAAATATTTTCTGTTTTTTTGCTGATTTTTTAACACTTCAATGGCAAAGTAGCTATAAGTAAGTAGCTTGAAGTGTTAAAAAATCAGCAAAAAAACAGAAAAATATTTGAATTATTTTATTGCTAGATCTTATTCGCTTAATTTAACATTGTGAATTTTTATTTATTAGAAAGAATATGGTCAAGTTCAAAGTGCTGTCATATATGGAGAGATTTGATACTACGGCGAGAGCAGCAAAGACTTTGAGGCGGCCGTACTCTCAAACTATCAATTTTACAAAAAAAACGGTTTTCTAAAGAATTGTAGGAAATTATATCTAGTTTAATTCGTACATAGATACTTTTATCGTAGAATAAGCCAGAAAAGAGATATTTTAAAAAAGCTGTTTTTTGACGCCATTTTTCCAATATGGCGGCAACTTGCCGTTCAAATTTGAGGTGGCAAAGTTGATTTTCGTAAAGAGCACCTCGAAATCCATAAGATTACCAATTTTCAGAATTCCCGGAGTACTGTACCGGCAAAACGACCAAATGACTGGACTAATATATTGGAAAAATACAGCCAATTAAAACGCACTATTTGAAGAAAGAGTTGTTTTTTAGTTATAATTTTTATCTTCGCAAACACATATAAATATAAATCCAATTATTTATTAGAAATAGTGCCTTTTATGAGTGTTATGAATTAATTTTAAATTTGAAACTATATAGAGGTTTCATATCCACCTGATTTTATGAAATTATAACGTGGGTTGTACCGTTTATCACCACTCACACAAATTTGGTATTCAGCATTTTCGATATTAAACTTTGTGAAATTTTGATATGAAACCGCGGAATTTCTAATATTGAATATAACAGTTAGGCTGGTTTGCCCATTTAGATAGATTAATCTGCGTGATTGGTTGTGGTTAACAAGTTAATGAATTTTTTGTATTTAGTTTACAGTCATGTAAAATCTGCAAATCCGCATTTTATGTCACAAAAAGTATTAAATACATTAAATATTTAATTTCAAAACATTATGTGAAAATAAATTTATCATCAATATAACTAACTAAACGCTATGTGTAAATATATAATGATCGTTGTTCTAGATATAGTTAATTGAAATTAAATTGATTTGTTCGAATGTGTCTGTAAATTCGAGCTGAATTACCCAAGGCAATATGAACAAGATGTCTCTTGGCTTACTGTTCCATACAATTTTTCTATTCTGGATTAATTGCTTATAGTAGAGTGCAATATTGAAAACCACTTATAGTAATTTTATTAGTATTCACTGCGGTCTCAATAAAAATGTGATTTAAATAATTAATTCACGTTTCAAATCTCATTTACGTTGGCATAGATTTTTTCTTTTTCATTCACGTATGGTATCTCCATCATATATGTATTATATAAAATTAAAATTAATAAACTGTTGGTAGAAGCAAAGATCATTCTGAAAAAATAAAATTTTAAAATATTGAACACTTACGAATATATGATTTGGACCATTTTTTCAAACACTGATGATTTTTGTAACCACAAAACTCTATCATCGCACAAAGTTTATTAAAAATCGTCAAAAAGGAATTTTCAACAAATATATAGAAACGAAATAATTTTTACAAAAAACTGATCTACTCAATTCACAATTGATATCTTTTAAACGGCAAAATTGGTTCAGGAATTTTATTGAAATCGTAGACGAAAAACTTTGTAATTATAAGCAAATGATAAAGGCTTGGCTAATAATCGCGTAAAAGTAATGTTTAAATTTTGTGAAATTGTTCTTGTTGTTTTTCAGAAGACCTTGGCAAAAGGTTTAAATTAAGTTACCGAATCCTTGAAATAATAATAATAGTAAAGATTTATTTTAAGTTTAACTTTATCTTAACTTCCACTGTATAGTGATGTTGCAGATGTAATGAATTTGTTTCACAAATTGTTTGAGTTTTGGGCTGTGTCAATTTCAAACAACCAGTATTATAATGGGTACAGAAATAATGTTTACTATTATATATATATATATATATATATATATATATATATATATATATATATATATATATTAATGACTTCAAGCAATTATGAAAACCAAATCCACCACATTACAATACAAAACACATATCAAACAAACGACTATCAATGTTCAGTAAAATTTGTAGTTACTTCCTAATTATTTAAATATGCTTTTTGCAAATATTCTCAAATTTGTCATTTGTCCCTTTTTACTCATATGCGCGATAAAAAGAGGCAGCCAATGTTTATTTTTAATTTTGAAGGATTTTTTATGAAATAATAGCTACATCATTTGACAAACGAAATATAAAAATTTCAGGGATACATTTTTACAAACATAATACCATATATAACCGTGGTCTGGTATTTTGTCAGAAATATTAATCAGAAGAGTTGGAATAACTTTAATTTGACTCTTGTTGAATTTCTTTTTTTTTAACTGAACTTGGTTTTTAATTTACCATTTTTTTATTGCTCACACCTTGCCAGTGTAAAGATTCAGGTATGACTAAATTCAAAAATACTTCCAACGAGAAGAAAAAGATGTGTTAGTAGCCATCACATTGATTCGATATCGCTATTCATACATTGCCGAATCCTTCAAAAAATCCTGCTAGCGACATCTTAGAAATCAATGTAACACATCTTTTGGCCTCTACTTTAAAATAGCATTGTTAAAAAATTCTATTCATTACTTAACTTGTTTTTGAGATAATGGTGGTAGATCTTTTCACCTGCGGACTTTTAAGCCCCGCTATACCCTATATACGTAGGCACATCGCACCTGATACGGTATTATTTCAATAAATCTTTTCCGTCAAAATTATATGGCAAGTAAAATCACAGATTTAGACAGAATGAAAATTGTCTTCTCTTCCTACATACGTGTACCTGTTATCTAAATACGCAATGCCCCAGAGCAATTTTTATACTGAACCAATTTTCTTGCGGCTTTTGTGAGATGTAAACCTTCTCATCCGTACCCGCACACATGCACCAAATGCAATAGGTATAGGATTTTATTTATAAGCACAAGACATCAAACTAGGATATGTTTCGTGACAATACGAATCTTCGACAATAAAATCATGTGGCATAAATCCGGGTTGTATTTTGTATATAGAGTAAGAAATACATTTACTGGTAGGTATTTGTATAAACACACACGTCATATGTCTATTTATAAGTACAACATTATAATATATACACATAAATATATTCGAACAGTTTTCTTCGACGTTGTTAATATTTTATAAAGTTGTTAAATCAGAGTTAACACCGTGTAGCACAAAACATTTGTTTTATTATATCACTACCTCCAAGAAAGCATACAAAATGTATTTTTAATGTTTTCACTTCACGTCTATTATTACAAATATTTATTTAATTTTATTAATTATGTGAAGTGAAAAACACAATATAAACAGTCAGTTTTACCGAGAAATGAAATAAATAATAATTTTACTTCTTTCTTACAAAGATATATTTTCTCAAGGGGTCTGATCGTGTTTCCATACAGAATTGGCCCCACCTTGGTATTTAAATGATTTTGATGCCATTTTATAGCTTTTTCCAAAAAAATCCGATGTACCAATTTTCAACTCCCTAGCTCATCATTTGGCCGAGATATCACTGAAAGTATGCGAAAGTGGCCCCTCTTTTCAAACTCACTTTTCGATAAAACGGTGCAAAATATCGATATATTGTTTCAATTTTTCATCAAACAAAATTCTTGTCAAACGTGCAACTAATGTGTGTATAATTACTCTTATAGATATTTTAAAAAGAACTTGTGAATGCATTGTATCGATTTGAATACATAAATTTTCTGATAAAGATAACTTACCTATTAGTTATAGAATGGACATGATCTGTTTATATCTTGAATATTACATTCATAATATTAAAATTTTCAGAACAAATTATGTTGTTATCATTAAATGGACATAAGAAACAATAAACTTATATATCCATACAATCATATGCAGTTTTTTTTAAATTAAAAGTAGCTTTTCAATTCAAGGAAAATAATACATAATAATAATAATACAGGCAGGCAAAGAGAAAGAAAGATTTTGAAATCATTTTACAATTTAATATTCCCCAAACGGTCTATAGAAATGCATGTGAATAAGCTAACAAGAAAACAAATTACTACATTTTTACTATTACGATTTTTTACTATTACTATTTACTATTACATTTTTCAAATTTCAATAGAATATTTGGAAAAATAATCCAAAAATATGTTTACATTGATATTTTTTTATTCATTTATTCAATTTTATATATTCTTTCAATATATCCTTAAGTTAGCCTTTTAATAAAAGCTCTAAAATAAATAAAAAAGTGAAATTATTTAAATATATTATCTTGCCATTACCAAATTAATCTATAAATGACGTATTAACAATATTAATACCGAGTTTGGCCTGAATAAGACTTTAAAATTGGAATGACAAAAGGTTGATAACATCTGCATGTCGAGTTAGTTTTTCAAATTTGAACTTTTTATAAGCGATTTTCTATTTGTACGTATATATATACATACATATACACACACACATATATATATATATATATATATATATATATGTATATATATATATATATATATATGTATATATATTTATATATATATATATTTATATGTATATATATACGTACAAATAGAAAATCGCTTATAAAAAATTCAAATTTGAAAAACTAACTCGACATGCAGATGTTATCAACCTTTTGTCATTCCAATTTTAAAGCCTTATTCAGGCCAAACTCGGTATATATATTATATATATATATATATATATATATATACATACATGATATTTTCTCTTTATAAATGTCTATATAAAAATAAAATATACGAAATTCTTATATATTATACGACGTATAATATATAAGAATTTATATCTGCATTCGCTATTTGAATGCTCTATTTACAATACAGTTTTCGATTTATATTGGAAAAAAATTATATGTAACTTACACGCAAGTCTTCCATAAAATAACTTTATGAATTAGAATACAAATGTCACTTTTCACATATTACATGTTAGGAAGTGAAGAATATATTTTATAAAGCTTCTATCGATGTGATATATCTTATGTGGGGAATAAAGTAGAAGTTTTCGAATTCAGAATTGTTCGGCTTTCTGTGTTACATATATTTGACTATTTTAATTATTTTCTTTGGTAAGATTTATATCAGAATCATGGTCGTAAATTTGCATGGAAGATTTTGACAATTTTTTTTATAGATATCTAACTCTGATCTAGCACTAATTTTAAGTAAATAGGTTCATGCTGCTTTACTTCAGAATCATATATTTTCATATTTGTTAAATATTATCAGTAAGCGGAGATAAAGATCTGATGTTTCTGTCATATAATTTTTATATCATTAATAATATAAAAGATTACACAAAATAAAAAAGTTTTTTCTATTGGTTATGCGACATATGTTTTTCTATGTAATTTTTATCGCTGAACACAAATCTAAAGCCAAAGCTGGGGGGTTAAACTTAAAAAACAGAGAAAAATAACGGAAACGACTAAATATGTATATATAATTGTATTTATTTTTAGCAAAAAATAATTACTAACTTTATATATAACGTATTTTTGTGTAAAATAATATCCTTGAATGGTTCGGCCTCATTAACGTGGCTTATACTCGTATGTCTTTTATGAAATTTTAAACAGAATAAAAATCGATCAATACAGCGCCAAAACCTTTTTGTAAATTGCATTACAAAGGAATTTAAGTTGCTTACAAAATATAAATAAATTCTCTTTAAAAATAATTGGATCTTATATGGTTGAAGTAAATATAAAAAGTCAAAAATTTAGCTATTAGTTATTAACTTCCGCTAGGGTAAGTTATAGTATTCACAAAATAATCGAAAAAAAGTACATATATTCACGTTCTAAAGTCTTCTTAATTAAAAGTAAATTTTGGCATACCATATCGTTTAAAAAATTGATGTGTATATGTATGTTCGTATATGTATGTATAGTATATATATGTTCGAATACAAATTTTCATCCACGATTTCAAGAGCTTGAATCAACCAATTTGAATTATTCAAAAAACATTCATACTGCTTAGTTTTTGCAGAGACAGATCCAGTCGTTTTAAGTATATGAGGCAAAATATGTAAAAATGGTAATTCAGTTTTTGAGAGAACATAGCGTTCTATTGGATGATTAAAAAAACATTCCGCTTGTATTGACGGAATGAATAACTGATCGAATTTTTGGGAATGCAAGTCCGTCGGTTTTGTAGATCCAATAAGAAAAGTTGAAAAAATAGCATTTCGCAGTCAGAAACAATCATTACATCAAATTATCAGATATTTCATAGGGATTTTAAGAATAAGTACAAATGTTGATTACAATTCTATGGGTTCCGTACCAAGATTTATAATGTTTAGCAACGTGGCGATTACTAGTCTTGATTTATCGCCTCTGAAATAGCTGTGCAGCGCAATTGCTTTGAAAAAAATTCAATATTTTCAAAAAATTTAAAGCTTTGTAATATTTTAGACTACAGTACGGGCAGTTTCAGCAATTTGCCTTAAGGCACGATGCCTTGCACTACTAGTTCGCTTATTAATTCAGTCTTTTCATTAATTTATTTACTGCTTGTTGAGTGCATTGTGTAATCTTTCACGCTAACATTTCAATCCTTTGACGTGCATGAAATGTCCGCACTCGACAGCTGAAGTTGAATCTAATGTTCGACACCGTAGATGCCTTTCTCGTACATTGTACACCAGAGAGAATTAAGTAACCCGTACTGATCTCGAAGAGAAGCGATGTGACCGCGCACAATATGCAATTGAATCATCATTGCGACAATTCTTATTTAAGGAAACTTTTTTCCCAGCGCCGCCAGTCGCTGAAACTTTGCCAAGGATACCAGGAAACAATACAAACTTTTTCGAGAGCTTTCTAGAGAATTGGATAGCTTTACGTTTGTAGTTCACGCTGTGCCTGTATTTGAATATGCTTGATCTGTTCGCACTGGGAGAGTATTAAGAAAGATTGATACCTAAATATAAATACATTCTGATCTCCCAGCATAAGCTTAAGCAATACATCAAATAGAAACGAAAATATTTTAGAAAATCTTTATCTTTAAAATTGATTATTTTTTATACCATCATATTTCATCCTGTTAATATTATTTTACTGTAGAGTGAAACCAATAAATGTGTACCAAATTGACAAATAGTACCCTTAATGTCATTAATGTTCTTATTTGAGAAGAGGATTTTGGAATACCAGCACACTAGTATGCTAATCAATTGAAGCTTTTTTTAACTCTGATTAGAACTATTAATATGAATATGAATGCAAACTTATATAAATTTTCCTTTATTTAAAATTTTTCTGAATCATATTGCCTTATGACATTTATTTCATTATGCTGATATATAAACAGTCAGCAATTGTTCAAGGAAAAAAATACCATGAACGAGCTTGGTTTCAAATTCAACCACCAATATGATATTGTTAAATTATCTAGTTCTACTCTAAATTATCTCTCATTTTTTAAATACCAGCCACAAACAGAGTTTCTTAGATACTACCCTAATAAAAATATATAATGATATATTTTAAATAATATCTCGAGAGTTTCGAGAATTTTGAAATGTGGTGGTGGAGGTGAATGGAGAAGATAATGTGGAGTCCAAATTGTGGACAGACAAAATAACAAATGAAGAAGTCTTGAGAAAAGTGGGCAAAGAAAGCGCTCTACGGAGCACAATTCTGAGAAGAAAAGGAAACTGGATCGGGACCTCTTTTGCACGACGTCATCGAGGGTAAATTAGAAGGAACAAAAGGAATGGGAAGAAAAAGAATGCAGACGATTGACGACTTACGCGAGAAGAGAAAATACAGGGAACTGAAAGCCGAAGCACAGGATCAAGAAGCATGGAAGCAGAAGTTTGCAAAGAAAAATACATGAAATAGAAAAAGAGGGGGAAATAGTGGTAATGGGATGAAGGGTAAGCGAAAGATTTATTTGTGGTGGTTCTCACACCATGGACATGCCTTCGGGCAAACTACCATTTATTATTATTATTTATTATTTCAAATAATATTTAAAAAATTTAGATAATTTGATTCTGACCTCAAAATATACTAAACAACTAGATGCGGGAATGCTATTGCTGGTG
This sequence comes from Ctenocephalides felis, assembly GCF_003426905.1. Lineage (NCBI taxonomy): Eukaryota > Metazoa > Arthropoda > Insecta > Siphonaptera > Pulicidae > Ctenocephalides > Ctenocephalides felis. The sequence goes on along the minus strand of NW_020539725.1, from coordinate 25,799,653 downwards.
CTATTGGTAATTGCAAATTTCTTCGTACTGATTTTTGTTAAATCAATTGTAGAACTAAACAAACGGTTTTTACCCAAACGATATGCTGTAGTATTGCAACTTGAAGAATTAAAATTTCAAAGTTAAATGAAATATTTCATTTCAACTTAATCGCGACAATCATAATTCGAATTTTAATTTTAATATAATCTTTTAATCTCGTAATTTATTATGTATGGATTTTTCTGAATTTTGGTCTATACCAATAAATTGCCCTCTACTAAATATAAATGACATATATAATGTCTTAGGCAATACAAATGTATAATGCAATATGTATTAAACCTTCATATACTTTATATACAATATATATATATATATATATATATATATATATATATATATATATATATAGTTCTTAATATCCAATTTAAAAGTTTATTGACTATTTCTTATAATCTGGATTATAGCATTTTTATACTCAATAAGACATAAAATGTGAAGTTTCACACATGACGAGCGAGCAAACCAGTAGGTAATTAAAATTAAGAAAATCGATAAGATGAAAATCTTGTATTTTGGAAAAATATGATTCCATACTCTTAAACAAATACTAATTCAATTAATTTGTGATGATCAGGTTTTCTATGATTAGGTATTATTTAATGTAAATTCACTTTTCATAGTTAACTGTAAAGAGCCGAAATTTTCGATCTTGAACTGATTTGCGATTTGCTTTTAATTATTTTTACACAATTTTCTCTACAAAACTTATTTTTTAAAACAAAAGTTGAAAACAGGTTTTGAATGTAAAATGCCTCAAGTATAAACATTTTAACATAATATTATTTTCTTAAGACAAAATAGAATTGTAAAATCCTAAAAATATAAAATAAATCATCATCAAATAAAATTTAATTGTTTTCAATTATTGTTTGTTGAATTTTTTACATATAGAAACAAATGCTGGGATAGCCAATAATTCTGATTATTAGTTTATATAGAGAATGAACAAATGTAATTGAGTATCAATAAAAATTTCATATTCTCAATAACCAAAGTTTTCTTAATAAAAATGGTAAAACATCTAAAATACGATAAAGTAACATTTACTGCGGAATATCACTATGCCTTTATGAAAAATCTGATAGTAAGCACTAGAATAGATTAGAATATATCAGTTGTCAAACAATTGAAGGAATATAATATTTCATTATTAATTCTTATTAATAAGAGTTATATACATGTTCTACATATATGTGTGTGTAAACATACACATATGAAAATAAATTTATTACTTTATTATTACCTGAATATATATATGTGTATGTATATGTATATATAAACAAATTAGATATACCAATTTTCTCTAATAACATGCGCATATACTATCACTAATTCAAAATAACTGATTTGTTGCATTGATGAGATATTTATTGGAAAATTATTGGACCGTACAAATTACACGCTTAATTCATAAAATATATTTTGTGCACAAATTAATGTGCATAAGTCCGTACATGTAGTGTCGAATTCTGAATTAGCTATACAGGTTTTAATTATACGCCGAAATAATTATATAATTAATTAGCATGAAGTATTACAATACTGCAACATAATTTCGTGGCTCCATGATAATGAATATACGGTACAAAGCATGTATGCAAATTATACATTATATACATACTGATTTGTATATCACATATAAATTCATTTTCTAGGCAGCCAAATTCGTGGGCTGACATATAGATATAATTTTATTCCTTGCAAAAACTTTTCGCGGCATACAAATTCTAACAAGTTTTAAAGTCATATCAATTGGAATGCCATAAGAAGGCACGTAAAGCAAGTACAACGTGCAGAAACATAAATTTGTACTTACTCACATTTTACTAAGAAAATACATTCACTTACAAAAGTCCATGTATGGGGTTTGTAATTTGAAATCGTACTTGCAATATAGTATTTTTAGTTTTATTTTAGAAAAATTCTTTTCGAATCCATGTGAAGATATAGCAGATAAGAATACGAATGCATGATATATAAAACGGATATCATAAGGCAGGGTTTATATATATGTACTTTATTACAATATATAGTGCACGTACTAAAAGAAATGCATACATACATACATACATACATACATACATAATATATATATATATATATATATACGAGTATATATATATATATTAGGGCGGTTCGATTTTAAGGTCACTTATGGCACATATGATTTTCGGATTTTAGGAATCAAAATAAGATACTTTGCTGAATAAAGCATACCTCTAAAATGAATTCTAATGTCCCGTGCAATGACCCAAAGATAAGAGTTAAATTTTGAGAAACATCTCACGGGTGGATCGGCCTTACAAAGTTAGTGGAGGTCGGTCATACATTTGGGCGCGATTGAAGCACTCTAAATGGGTTAAAATGAAATTTTAACCCTATTTTAAGATTAGAATGTTTAGTATTATCAGTTTTGTTGCATCGTTTTTATATTATGCGATCTTAATTTTGCATGACATTATTTAAATGATTTATTATATATAAATATGAAAGCACCTTGCCATTCATTACCCTGTCAGAGGTAATAAAAAAAACTCATCATTTGATAATATAATATAAAGATTGATCTATCAGTTTTCTTTCGATAGCGTCAACCCATCATTCTTTTATCTTCATTTGTCTTCTATAATATTATATTTTTCAATTTCTGTGTTTTTTGCAATATAATACTTCGAAAATTTTCAAATAGTTTTTGTCGGTAGTTTGTTGATTTTTTGCAATTTATTTTTTAATTTCAATATTTTGTGCAATCTACCTTTTGAAAATTCTCTAGGAATTTTTTGTCGTCATTCCTTAAAGCTCAAATGCCTTAAATCTAGCTTAGTTTTTTTTTTTAATTTATATCGACAATCTCTCTCAATTTTCTCATTAATAATATAATTCTCAACTTCAAGATTCTCAGATTCTGCCATATCATGCTCTATAATTTGATCTCAGTTTTCGTTAGATGTGGTTTCAGATCATCTGAGATCATCTTTGTGGCGGTGATTTTCCTCTTCTGAACGACAATCAAACATGAAGGATAACGAGTATCTGTTCACTCTCCATATCGATTAAATATCATAAGATAGGTGGCATAAGGAATCCTTGCCGCACTCCGGGGTGCGAAATGAAATTATTTCAAGCTACTCAATAGTAATATTTCGAAAAAATATTTAGAAAAAAAACTCGGTATATAGTATAAATTAGTCACTTTTTCTCGGTTAGAATCCACAGTTACGTAGTTTTTCCTGCAGTGTCTATACAATACACTCTTTCCATGATATATCAGCTAAAGTCAAATCTGGTTCAGGGTAATTTCGTATGAGATCCATGTACGGTCTATTATACGTTCATAGATAAACTAAGTTTAAATAGATATACCATTATTAATTCGATAGTTTTCTTTTATGAAAATTCATTTCTTTCAAATTCATTGATTTATTAGATAATTTTAGTGAAAATTGTTATTGTTTACCTCATTTTCTTCAAAAAATAGAACAGAAAATCCACAAGAATAATGAAATCATAGTTACATACACACACACACACACACACACATATATATATATATATATATATATATATATATCATATAGATGAACTCTTAGTCTTGCAATATTATTTTGCATATCAAACCTTACACTATAGTTGAAAGACTCATTATAAAGTGCTTAGCACGGCATAAATAAGCAATGTATCAAAATAGCTGAGCAATATATAATATTATTTCACTTGTATGTGTGATGGAAATCTACATCTTTATGATCTTAAAAAAAATGCGCTAAATGATAACGAAGTAATATTTATTAATATTAATAATATCATTATCTTGTCAACATTCGTATTTAATATAGATTAAAAAAAAGTACTTGATAAAATTTTGAAATATACATCTAACTAAAGAATATGGTTTGAAGATGATTCAATCAGTCCTTGTACAAAATTTCGAAATTACTAGAGCGCATTGAATTTTATCATATGTTTGTTCAATCATCAGTCAATTGATCATTAGTCAATCATAAATCATTAATTTTGTTCGAACCTCATATACGTACTGATGTCATGAAATTTAATTTTTCAAAAAATCATATATTTTCAATTCACATGAAACGAAAACATTTTATATGATAACTTTTCTCATTATTATTGCAATTATCAAATACATCCGTAGAAGTTATATAATAAATAGTTTAACTATTATGTATTTTTGTGAAAATATAAGATTTTCAGGAATAAATCCCGAAGCATCCACTACATCGCAATTAATAAGGATCCTGTTTTATTACAAGTAATGTTTAATGAAATTACAATATTATGATAAGTTAAGTGGTTGAAGAACAAATTTTTGTTTTCGAAAATCTATTGCAATTTCCTATACATAGTTAAAATTTTATAAATATTATGTGTTGAAAAAAATAGAATAGAACAAAGTCAAATAGACCAGCATACCAGAGTTTCTTCCGGAACTTTACAAAAAACCTTCTCACTGAGGCAAAATTGCTCGTAAATTTCATTTCGCATATAGCTACATAAAACTTGAAAATACATCAAATAAGGCAAATAATATGTTTAAATAAGCAAATAAATCAATAAATCCGCAAAGGATTTCGCTTAGCATTTGCATTCACGCATATTTACATACATGTGAAGGTTGCATTTGACCATCTTCGGGCTTGACTTTGAGAGGTTTTAAAGATCGAATACACAAAATTAATAAAAATTAAACATAATAACCGTAATGATCATAATTTTACCAAAGCTCTATGTTGTACTAAAAAGTTCATAATTTTCAAACGTAAGATAATTTTTTGCAGGGCAGTTGAAGTCAATACATACTATCGCCCAGTTTCAACTTGACTTAACATGACGTTGAGTTCTGGGACACCTTATATATATATATATATATATATATATATAAGGTATATATATATACACATGCATATTAAATACTCGTCCTGAACGTACACTAAACAAAATTCGAGCTATATTACATATTCCGATCACATAGGACTTGTCTCTTGCAATAAAACGTTCTCTCCGCAAACCAAGCCGGCAAAAATAAAACAAGTACCTAGTAAAGTTTCAAACTCGCCGCTAAAAAAATCGTAGCTTGAGGGATTTCCCATGCGCTCATGTGTTATGAATGAGTAAATAAACTCTTGAAGTATGGAAAGATTGAAAATAAATTTCACTTAAACAATTTACTTATTTGCACATTAGTAATTGGTAAATTAAATAACATTTAAAATTATGAATAACTAATTATGAATATATTTATTATATCTAAAAAAGATCAAGTAGTTGAGAAGTATCATAGCAATTGTAATAGGTCTCTTAAGTTCTGATTCATGTTCAAAAGCAAAAAATTAAGGTGACAAAATCGTTTTTGATTTCAAAAATTATACTATGTGTTTATTCTATCATGTGACTTTAAATGCTAAGAATCTAACTTATGTTTACCAGTAAAAATATTTTGATAGTAGCACACAGTTAGATGCATGTGCGTTTATGAAGTCAGAACAATGAAGTATACATACATATAATATATTTCACAAATATTATTTAGTGAACTACCTATTAAAACTTTATATAGTTTTGAAGTTTGTTACTTAGTCTAACAATCTGAAGTTATAGCATTAATAATATACAGACCTATGATGTGAAATATATACCTAGCAATAGTATACATATATGCTATCATAGCTCAAGCAAGTATATATATATATATATATATATATATATATATATATATATATATATATATATATTTACATGTATGTGTATAAACTATTTTCAGTTCTAATACTTGTGAAATCTACTAAGATTTTCGAAGCACGTTTGCAATTGTCATATAGTTGACAGGACAAACACTGGCTTCTCTTTAGTTATTATTAGTTTTTCACCTTCTGCGCAATCTTATAAGCGAGTGTGAAGGCAAAAGTACACAAACGAATACTCATACTAGTTCGTATAAAAATTATGTTCATTATAGCTTTATTAAATTACATAATTAACAATATTAGACGACTATACGAGTGAGTTTTTTGTACACACATCTAAATCAAAATTATTGATTAAATTCCATAACGATTCTGATTTATGGATGTTTATTCATATTTTAACGTATGTAAGTTAACAATATAAATAGTTTACTCCATGCTACTCTATGTAGTATGCGTAAGTGATAACTGTTACTTAGATATTATTCCAGTATTATTATGCAGTATTATTCCGGTGGAGAGATCTCGTATTTTTCATTACAGACGAATAACTCGTGTAAAATTAATAAAGACATGTTTTGACTTCTAAGTTTATTAGAATGATATGAGGTAGTTATTTTTTTATATACATATAGCGTAGATATATCTTCATTAAACTTGGTATCAAATTATTCTTTAAGTATGTATAAGACGTAAAATTATGGTACTTCCTATACCCTCATTTTCTGTGCATTACCAATAAATTTCAATAATTTTCAATAATTTACCTCAAATGACAATGTATTCTATTCTTTGTATCTCTAAAACTAGGCTGGAACGTCTTTCTACAAAAACTAATCAGTAGTTCAGTACAAATCCCATGTGTTTGGAGTTATTGGAATCGGAAAAAAATGTTGAAATTACATACACATTAAATTATACACATATCATCTTTTTTCGTAAATATTACAAAATAAAGAGGTCATAAAAAATAAAAATCTCTATATTTCGCAGTTTATATCATTTAAGATTATTTATGTTTATGAGAGGTTCATAGAAAAATATTTTCGATAAATATTAATTTAATAGGGCTAACAGTAAATATTATTGCAAGAAATCCTAGAATTACAACTACGCTTCATAATTATGTACTCAAAGACTTTGAATTAAAAGCTATCCACTATTATTATTTCATGGAATGTCTATAAACAAATCCTTGTTTTCATATACGATGTTGCTACTATAAATTATTTTTAAAGCAAACTTATTCAGCAATTGTTATCGTATGATGAAATAAATTACCAGTATAAAAATACAGTTATGGGTATGAATATAACATATTTTCATAATTAATCTCAAAATAAAGTCTGCGAATCAACTGTTTGATGAATGTAGTGTAGTGGTAAAACAATATTTTTCAAAGGCACATAACGCTGAAGGAAATTCTTTAATACTCTTTAAATATGAAAACCATAGTTATTAGTTCTCCATATCTTATTAGATAATATCATTGGATATCAGTATATAAAATGGAATGATTGAATTTGATGTCACGTTCTTACTTACATATATACCGACGACGCTTTGAAAATAAAGTTTCGGTCAAACTTACATATGCGTGCTTGGACTTGTAAAGCGCAAACTTATTCTGAAAATCAGTATATATATATATATATATATATATATATATACATATATATATGCATTTAATACCATGTTCTCGGCATATGACGTAAAGATGAAACATATATACTTTCTGAAAAGTCGAATAGAAATTATCTTTTTAAACAATTACGATTCATAATTGACATAATAATTTTTACAAGTAATAACTTTAACCATTAATTTAATATTTTATAAAATTGTATTTTTAAAACGTCTATTAAATAATTAATTATTATTAGTTGCTTGTTCGTCACTTATTAAACCTTATATTGAGCAAGAGAGCTCAAAATTGTATATCTTGAAGAATATTAGTTCCATGTACTTGAGATAATAATTCAAATTGAAAGTATTTTTAAAAATAGAAATATCAATCCTTTTGTCTCTACTTATTTGATTTTATAAAATAATAAGGTTTTAGAAATTACTTACTTTCGAAATTCTAATTTTTATTTATCATTCCAGAAAATAGAATTTTATGGAAAAGCGTAGTGAAGTTTTAAATTAGGGTTTACATGAATGATATGGACTAGTGATTTTATTTCATATTTCTTACGAATAAAATAAATAACAAAATTCTTATCAAATCATTAATAACAAAAATTTGAAATTATTTTATATAGAAATAAATAAAAGATCATATGTTTTATTCGTGTTCTTTTTAGTAATAAGGTGGGTATTAATAACCATTTTAGTAATTCAAAGATATATTTTTAATTCGACTTTCATTGTCGCAGGTTTTGCTTTGGGTTCAATCAAAAATGAAAACAAAATAAATTGTGCTATTAATTGATTTTTGTTCAATTCGTGTTTTAACTAGCATTGTCTGATCCTTTGGTATTGAAAAAATTCCCTTTCCATATAAATTATTAAGTTAGTGCAAAAACAAAGTACAGAAAAGTTTGTTTTCTCAAGTATCAAGATCAATTTATTTCTACATATACATAACATGAATATTTAGTGCTTTCATAATTCATATCAAGAAACCATTTTCGGTTTGCGGTTATTTGTACTTGTTCACAAGTTTGTGGGCAACTGTATCTAACAATGCAACGGAAACTTATAATGTAGGTGCTAGTCCCATTATATTTGCGCTTATACAAAATATACACATGTCTGGAAACACTATTCTGCAAATGACAAAACTCTTGACAAGTTTTATTTCTGTGCCGGGAGAAATGTATAATGTTTTATTTAGTGTAGACTGACATACTGACCGTGATAATCGATAGAAAATAAAAATACGCTTAGAAAATTTTTGCATATCTTCACGTTTTGAGTGTTTCTGAACACTTTTGAACACCTCAGAAAAAATGGATGTGTGTATGTATGAATGAATTCAATTTTTCGTCTACGTATTCAGGTGCACGGATCAACTAATTTGAATGATTTAAAGAACATTTGATTCTTATTGATGGGGAGATGTGCTGATTAGGTTTTAGCAAGAGCAAGTCCAGCCGTTTCGAAGATATGGAGCAAAGAGTGCAAAAAATAGAAATCGAGTTTTTGAGAGAACGGCGCATCCGATTTAAATGATCTAAAAACATTCAATTCGTAATGATTGGGAGAAGTCGTGTTTAGTTTTTAGTATAGACAGGTCCAACCATTTCGAAGATATAGAGCTAAATGTGCAAAAAATTGCAGTTTTTGAGAAAACTAATCGTCCTATTTGAATGATTCAAGAAACTTTCTGCTTGTTTCAGCAAAATAATTGCTTTTGAAAAAAAATTTGAATCAATTTTTTGTATATCGAAAATAAGTCAGATTTTAATTTTAATTCTGTTCTAATATATTTTAAACAAATAATTTCAACTTTGCAATTCAGTTTATATAATTCATATAAATATTTGATCATGTTACAATATTTATCTATTTGAAAACATTTAATATTCTTCGAACATTTCGTTACGATACGGGAAGTTCCAGCAATTTGCCTTAAGGCACAATGCCATACACCACTAGTTCGGATTGTAGTCGGTAAACTTAATGATTTATATTTATTTTGTGAGTGCATATTCATAAATTATTAAGTAGTTATCATTTATGTGAGATATTAACACTAATATAAAATGACTAAAAATTCGCAACTCAAATTTTAACTATTTCAAATATAAGACTATTGCATTGTTTCAGTAGAAGTTATTAGCAAAATACTATTGCTAATATAAAGTGTAAATAACTGCTAGTATAATAGTATAAATAGCTGGCGTTTTGAATTTTTATATTGAAAATATTAATTTAATATAGAACAATTTAATACATATTTAGACATCGAACACAGACGTATTTTGGTACATGATATGTTGGACGAGGCAGTTATTGAATATATCACATTAATATCAGTGCATTTCGCGATAAATACATTAGGTTATATACACATGTATGTATATCTTATACATTGGATTTGTTTGTACAGTCCGTATTTGTGGTATGGAAAGCCCATATGTGTATTGCTAGAAAATAAAAATATAGAACAGAACATCAAATAGATTCTAATTAGAGCCCACAGAATTCAATTATCTTGTCACGGGCTCGATGTCCACACACAATATTCACAATATCCTTATTAGCACAAGAGCTTCTGCATTGGTATATCTGTACAAATGAATATATATATATATATATATATATATATATATATATATATATATATACACCTAAGTCTGTTTTTACACGGTCTTTTTGTACACGGTTTTGATATAACACGGTTTGAAAATTGAATATTTTTAATTTTTTTACACGATTTTATTCCATTTAGCACGATTTGAAATTTTATATACTTAATTTTTTTTTGTCAAATTTAATTTTTGCGAAGTATGTTCATATCACAAAAAAGTATTTATGAAAGAAGAAAGTTTGAAACAATCGATAGTATCGATAGTTTGCGAACACTAGCTTAAAGATTTAAGTCAATTCCCCTTTAGCGCGTACAAACAATTTTTACTGGTCAAAGCAAATGTGAATAGCACTAATTTAGGGGAGTTCCCTTTATGTGCATACAATAAAATTTACTGGCTAGAATGCGAATAACTGATGACGACAGCAATTAAATTTATCTTGTTGTATTTATGATTATCACTTATTCTATTTTATTTTATTTTTTACCTTAAAAATTGAATAACCTATTCTTTTCGTTCACAGCATAGTTTTTTAATTCCTGAACTTGCCATACATTCAATTTATATTACTTTTAAGATTAAAGTGCATATCTTTTTTATCATTAATTACTATGCTTGTGAAAATAAGCATTATATATTTGATTTATTAAAATAAAAATGAATTCTTGTTCTTAAACATTCTTGTTTTTCACTAATTTTAATAGGTTTTAGAGATTAGGAACAAATCACCCATTTTTGTATAAGATCAATGTCTTTTTTACACGTTTCTTTTTTACACGGCTTCTTCTGGAACCAATCTACCGTGTAAAAACAGACTTAGGTGTATATATATATAATATTGTAGATAAATGTAATTATTTTCTTTTTTTAAATATTTGAATTCATAATAGTTAAATTCACAATTAACACCTACACGCCTACACCCACTGCATATTTTCAGCACAATTTGAAAAAGGCATATCATCCTTTTACTTTATATAAAAATATCTTAAACTTTAGCATTATTTAAATTATATACATAAATATTAAATAAAATGGTATTACCATATTCTACCTTCTCTATACAATTATGAATGGAGATATGTTTATTTTTTATGGTTATATAATCTGTGTGGCTATGAAGCTTCATCAGTCTGTACAAATTACACACCGCCAATTTCCGTATATTACTTTTATACTTTAATATAAAGCTTTATATTCTGAATTGCAATTTAATGGCGCACAAGTAGCAGACTATAAAGATCGGTATTTTTTTAGGGGAAAATTTATACATATTATGCTAATGTAAAATTGTCATTTCCATGAAGATTTTTGGCAAAGATATATATATATATATATATATATATATATATATATATATATATATATATATATATATATATATAGTAACATAGTAAACATAAGAAAGGCATTGCGAGTTTAAGAAATATATACTGCACTATAAACATTTTTACATTAATTTTATTCATAGTATTCGAATATATAGATTAAGTATATTCTTTGCAAAAATATATTTTTGTTGCATAATCTGAATATGTAAACTTTTTGTTAAGAGTTATATGCATCTATGCATATAAAGGTATACGTGAAAAGTGGTGGTATTGGTATTGAATTAGGTAAAAATGATAATAATGTTGGTATATTTTAATTTTGATTAACATTTATTTATGTATAATTTGATGATTTTAAATATGACAGCGGAAGAACTAATAACCGTAATAATAATAAGTAAAAAAATCATGATTTGAAAGTACTAACTAAAAAATGGTACAAGTAGGAGAGGCTAGGTACGGTTTTGCCACTTATTTTTGCAATAATTTTGTTAATTTACTATTTACAGTTAGTTAGAAAAGAAGTAAATAAAAAAGGTATTTTGACAATTTGTATGTGTGGAAATATTGAAATACCGTCCTTAAATTCGATAGATTTGTCATAAAATAAAATTATATAAAAAAGGGGCGAGTGTCAATCAAGTCTACACCCCCAGGCATTAACATAGGTTGAAAAATGTCAACACAATACAACATAATCATTTAAGCATAATTTATGAATATAATATATAACAAAACATAATATTTTAAACTGAAGTAACAAGAAATCTTTGTGTAATCTTTTTTTTTTCTTGCATTGAATTTTCTTTTACTTTACTCTTTCGTGTTTTGTCTTAAGCCAAGTTAGATTTTTAATCTGTTTAATCTTCACCCGAAAAAGGCAAGTTATACATGTCACAACCGTGCCCACACAATTTGTCACAATCATACTCAACGCACGCTTTTGAAAATAAATCATCGTTTTGACTAACCTAAATTATATAGCAAAAACTAATAGCTGGTAAAATTAAATACTAATATTCAACTTACAGCAAAGTAAAAAATAAAGTGATCTGTATACGAGTAACAGTTATTATTAAAAGAAAAAACCTCTTTAAAAGCAATGCGGTCTACAGATCAGTTAATGTAGGGCGCGGACTCGATGCAATAATGGAAACTTGTTCGAACAAACATACTTCATCTTGCTCTCTTTAGACCTTATTTCAAAATCAATATAGTTTATATTCTAGTTATATTGTATTTTCATATATCTATAGATACTATTTCAATTATTTTATTTTGATAAAATAAAAACCAATGCGCGGTCTTTATTAGAACATGTTTATTTTATTGAAGATACTAATGATTTTCTGAAATTATTCTAATCTGATGGGCTATTTTCTATTTTCAATCATTTAATTTCTATGTATAATAGCTAAATTTATTGACTAGATCTATTTGTTAGTTATCATAATTCCTACAAGTGCCTACGTCAAACCAAGCAAACATATACAATGCAGACATTTTAAGCATACAAACTTATACAAAGTAATAATACGTGCGTCAAAGAAAACTGCTTTGTTATTATGTAAACATTTAATAATAGAGCCTTTTGTAGTTGTACAATATTAAATGCTCTGTCTATGCATGCGAGCGAAGTGTATCTTGCATCTCGAAAATGCAAAATCACAAACAGAATTTATTATCAAATCAAGATATCGTATAGACTGAGATATTTCAGATTACTGAGAGAAGCAACAAGCAATCGTATAAGTTTAAAAACTCATTAAAAATCGAAGTGTACATTGTAAAAATTATATTTGAAAATACATCCAATAGAAATTTATTCGTTCTATCTTTGCGCTATCAACTGCAAACTTCGGCTTGTTAATCATCATTGATAAATTTATGGAAAAAGATTGTGATAATAAGAGTTGTGAGTTCGAACCTCTGTTCTGGTTAACCTGATACTAAGCTGTAGTGACATTCATTTTTACTTGCAAATATAGATCAAAAATTTGTTGCCAATTGAAAAGAGTCAATTTTGTGCACTGCGCAGTGTAATGGCAATGAGAAATCTCTCGCACTATTCTTCCCTGGATCGAGTAGGAGTTTAGCTCACCTCATGGACCTGCCCCAGGGTAGTCGTGCTCATTATAGTTTGAATGTTTTTATAAAGTCTCTCGAGCATTATTCTAACAAGAAACAAATTCTGTCTAAAGATCTCCACAATAGTCTATTTAAGTTGGTCTCAATTTTCACGCATTTAAATGCAGATTACACTGAAATTGAGTTTTATGCATGTGTTAAATTCGTATATACAAAACATTTATAGATATATGCATATAAAACCACGTACATTCGTTTATATGTTAATGAATTATATACAAATATTTATCTTAAAATGTAGTTTGGCTTTCAACAGGATTTGTCACTGAACTATCAAATACGACGTTTGCAAAATAAGTTTACATCATGCTTCACAACTCTACTTATACAATAAAAAATAAATTTATATGTTTATTATAATATGCTAAATTTAAAACAATGCTAAATTTGAACTTTAAAACAAGTTGCATGAACTTTCAGATATCGAGATTTTTTAAGGAAAACTGAGGTTCGGCCAATAGTTTTTGCCTTTTTTAAATTTATTCCTACAGTTACTGGCAAAGACTGTTTTGAGCATTAATTTTAAAATAATCAATTTTAACGTTAATCGCAGCCTACCTTATAATAGGTTCTAAATCTTCATAATCAAACCATAAAAATGCAACTTAAAAATGTGGACAACTGAAGTATATCACAAATTATTTCATTCCTAACTGCTCTATATCTGAACTAAGTAAATCTAAAATAAAAGATTTTTTGAGAAAGGTACGTAAAATTGAAACCTTTAAAAATATTATGGTTAATCGAGGTCTACCCTATTGTTTTTTTTTTCAATTGCCAAAAAATGTTTTTTACAGTTAACAGCTAACAATACTTTGGGCATCATATTACAATAATCAATGCTATCGATAATCGAAAACTACTGAAAAGGAGTTAAATTTACTGAACCAAGCCATAAAAAATTAAATTTTAGTTATAAAACACAGAACAATATTTCAAAACTAATTAATTTTCATTATTATCGAACTGCTATATTTGAACATACGTATTTCATGAATTCTAAAATAAATCAACAATTTTCTGAGTTAGCTCAAGTTAATATTAAGGTTATAGTCAATACTTTTTTTTTGCAATTTTTAGAAAATGTTTTTTATAGTCAACTGCAAAGAATGTTTTGAGAGTCAATTCAAAATTAATCAATGCTAACAGAAATCTAAAAATATTAAATAGGTGTTAAATTTTCATAATCAAACCATGATAATACACCTTTTAGTTATGGAAAACAGAAGAATATCAAAAAAATAATTAATTTTATTTCTGCTATATTCAAATTCTTGCTTTAAAACTACAACAATACCAATTAATGTAATTTTAATAATAATTATTAATAATTAAATTTTGATAAATTGATTCATTATAAAATCAGAATTGTTATAATGTATGATATTATTGAAACAGAAAAAATATTTATATTATATTACATGTAATATATATTTTTACAGAGTTGCAACTTGCAAATTATACAAATTATATACAAATTATGAACGGTTGCATTGTTTAGGAAACGTAAGTCATAAATTCAAGAGAAAAGGCGATGCGTTAAGCTCGCACTCAAAACTATTTTGCAGACCTAAATCTTGCACAACATACTGCACATAACTTACTTACACCCGAACTACAAATTTATTACCCTAATCCGCATGAAATATTCATGCAGATAAACGCCCATCTAAACATGGTTAAATTCTTGCACTTTGTGAACTTGAAAATGCTGCATACATTTCAGAATATTTCAGAAAAGTTTCTTCCCAATAAAAATGATTACACAACTTTGTAAGCATTTTTATTTTTTGTAACATCGCGTGCAAAAAAGTCCAAGCGATTTTTTTAATTTTTCTAGGTAGAAATTTACGTTTTCGCCCAAAATCTTATTCGGTAAAATTATGTTCTCACCATGGGTAAACTCATTGTAAATACTATTTGCAGAACTATCTCTACAAATGTGAAAATATGTGTTATTTGTGTAGTCTTCAAATTCATATAAGAATTGCATTAAGGTGAAATTATGATCTATATTAGATCTATAAATTTGAAACAAAGGTTATTATTGCAAATAATATATTGATTTAATACATTGAATAGTAGTGATATTTTTGTAATAATATACTACTTTGTTTCTGATTTTAAATTACCTAATTAAAACTTAATGATATTAAGCATCATAAAATAAAATCTCTTAAATCTAAAAAAAATTACTGTTATTCATTTTGTAAGGTTTTGCAGAATATTTTCTAATGAAGAAATACCAGAAATATTTGGTTGCTTATAAACCCAAATTTCACACAATGAGACAAATTACGTACCTTAAGGCAAGGAGACAAATTCGAGCAAAAATATTTTGATATTTATTAAAAACATCTAGTTAAAGGTAGTATTTTGCGTTAAGGTGTGTTGCAAAACTTCCCAATAGGTGTGATAATTGACTTAACCAACCGAAATTAAGATTTAGATATTTAGATAAAATTTTCAACTGTCTATTTCGAAAATATTTTTTTTGTTTTTTCTAAAAACAAAACATTACGATTTCCAATTGATATCTCTCAAATATAACATCTGTGATTGTGTATGTCCTAAAAGTGCAGACTATTATTCAAAATTTGAATGAATTTATATAACTCAACCAATTCTCGTAAGACGGTTTAGTGCATGAACTTTATCATCATGTGAAATTTTATTAAAACATATTTTATGAAATACTAACAATCTGCTATGAGAAAATATTAGCACGATTACATATATCATGTACCTTGTGTGTCCTTGATATTATTTAATCACTTAAATTAATTTTTAACAACTAGAGATGTGGTATTGACTGCTTGTTAGATGACAGAAATATAAAGAAATAATGCACAAATTCATGCACTTGAGATAGCTAAATTTTTGCTAAAACTATTACTAAAAAGCACTTTTTTGCTAACTCTAAATAAACAGCGTGGCCAACCGTCTTTTGCAAGCCTAATCGCTTCTCCTTATTATAGAGTTTAATCACATGGTTTTTAATTGTTGAAATCGGTTCATTTTTTTAGAAAGCGTCGTTGAAAAGTATAGAAACTAGTGAACATAGTTTTTTAAGAGTTAAAAAAGTTCTTTTGAACAGTTGATTTATATCTATGGTTTAATATGATATCCGAGTATTAGGCCTATAAAATTATAAAATCTAATGACTGAAAATATTCCATTTTACCTCTTTGCCTACACATTCAGTACGATAAAACCATATAATTCTAGAGCAATGCCAATAATAGAACAGAAAAGCCGGCGATAAGGGCGCGCACGCACATCGATAGATTCCAAAGATTTCTATATTTGGCAGTTTGCCTTTTAAAAAATTCCTATACCCTGATGCGCATCAGGTTACGTAAATTTCTAATAAATTTATTGATAAATGTATATAAAAAAAGGTCGAATGGTTACCCAGTGGTGATCCGATTCGATGTTGGATATGTTTAGCTTATAGGTGTAGTTCTGATGTGAAAAATTTTGAATAAAGCCTACGAGTAATTGTGCGTATTATAGGATTACTAAAGAATATCAAAAATGGTCCGTTTTCTTCTGAGCCGTTCAATGTCATGGTTTTTTATTAAATTTTTCGGCTATGATGTTTGGGTGGTTCCGTATTGTATCCTGATATCTCAGACTGAACTTTTCAATTTCTTCCTTAACTGTGTTAATGTTCAAATCTGTATGAACCAACCAATTTGGGACAGATCTTGTTTTGAAATCTTTGAGTTATGGCGATGTTGGATTTGCACGCCGTTCCCCAAAGCTGTATTCCGTACGTCCAAATTGGTTTTAACATAACTTTGTACAGAAAAAGTTTGTTCCATGGGCTCAACTGAGATTTTCGGTTTAACAACCAGTATAGTTTTCTTCTCGTGAATTTCAGTTGTTGGCGTTTCTTTTGAATATGGTATTTCCATGTTAGTTTGGCATCGAGGTGCAAGCCCAAGTATTTAACTACATTTGAGAAGACAAGCAACTGATTTCCTTTTATTTTAAATTCAAATTCAAAAAATAATTCAAATTCAAAGTCACTACTAATGGACACGCTGTTCCGTACAGCAGCGACA
Organism: Ctenocephalides felis; assembly: GCF_003426905.1. Classification (NCBI taxonomy): domain Eukaryota; kingdom Metazoa; phylum Arthropoda; class Insecta; order Siphonaptera; family Pulicidae; genus Ctenocephalides; species Ctenocephalides felis. The sequence goes on along the minus strand of NW_020539725.1, from coordinate 25,782,098 downwards.
CTCCTGCGGAAAACACTCTTGTAGCGAAAAGGTTAAAATTTATTATTTTGAAATGGCATAATATTAAACTTTACTATAACCGATATATAATCACTGATAAATTAATTATGTTCCAATGACATTTAATACTATCCAACTACTACATTTCAATAAGCTTTAAAAAAAATGTATGAAGTACATATTACAATATCAGTAATTATAATGCTCTGCATTGATTAATTTTCTGTCAATTAATATTCAATAAATTGTGAATAATATGAAAATTATACCACATATAACATACAGCATACATTTGAAACTGTACACTTATAACTTCTATTATATCTCGAATAGCTGGAAACATTAATAACATATTCAATAGTATGAGAACAAAATCAGTGATCAAGTTTTGGTTTAACCGCGAAATACAAATCCGCTGTCGTACTATATAAAATATATCGTGCGAATGAACTAAATTTTCATGGACTACGTGAAGTAGTTTAATAGTTCAGTCTGTAAAAGTACTTTACACATTTCTCAATTGCAGTGTTCACACTTTAACCATTGTATTCCCTACAGCTATTTCTAAATATAATTATGTGCATATGTATATATATATATATATATATATATATATATATATATTCGTGTAATTACAAAGTTTTCACATTTCACCCTCTCGAATTGTAAACTTGCTTTTATCAAATTGGGAGTTGAACAGAACCCCATTTGACGATATACGAATAAAGACATACAAACACACAATTAGACATGGACTTCGAATATGTATATACATAGATTCAAATGTATTAAGTTGAACCAATAATCCCTTTCTAAGCAAGTGGAGATTATAAATATGGTTAACCAACAAGTTTAGGTAATTTTAAACGAAATCATTTTAGTCAATTCCCTTCTTATTTTTCGCCGGTTGGCTTAAAAACATCACTTTATTGGCATTAAAAAGAGTTCAAGAAGTCGTCCATTTTCGATATCGATATTTCAGAACCGAAATTTGATGAAAAACATTATTGATGCTCTGCTAGATTTTATCATTGAATAATTTTGAGGAAAAAATGATAACCTTAAAAGGACATGATCTTTGCTAGTTCGTTATACTCACAATCAAATGTTTGTCATACGCAATTATAAGTTTTAATGTTCGAGAAAGAAACATCTGAACTGATGGTAAGTAAAATGCACTAACAAATTTCATGTCATTTTTATGTTTTTATTTTTTTACTCAAAATTTTCAATAATAAAATTATCAAGTATTTTACCATTTTACAATCCTAATTAAATGCGCCAACTTTTGATGAAACTTTAATACATTTTAATGGATTTTCTGGATCATATAAATAAATAACACTAAAGTAGATTCAAAATTTTTGGTATAAATTTTCTTCAATGCTAAAGCATGAATTAAAAAAGCAAAAAAAAAACTAGCCAAATGTATATGTATGAATTTTTGGGGTCGAAATGCTATTTTGGGCACCACTCTGGAAGCATTTAAAATAATCTAATTAACTCCGCCAAAAAGTATGTATCATGCCCATATTCACAAATGTATTACACGAAATGTAATAATATGTATCATGCTCATTTATATAAATACGTATATAAGTATACGAATACAAAACAAAACCGCTCTTTCATGTTTAAAAGTATTGTCATAATATAAAACATATGCTATACAGTTGACATCGTACATTTCAAGAAATATTCATCAAAACAAATTTCCATTTATATGCGAGAAATCATTAGCATAATCAAATTATCTAATTTGTATACGACCACAGTTCATATACACACATATATAATACATATAATATTATATGCAGGTATTTCTCATTAAACTCCTGACAGACAACCGCGTGATATTATTGAAATGATTAATTTCAAGCACAGAAAGCTGATAAATTATTAATCTACATGGTTTGCACTTTATATAAATTGCAACTAAACAATATTTGATATTAATAACGATGATTTAGTTTATAATATTTAAAGGAAAGTTCCAAGGCAAAGATGTAGTTTCTCCAATAAAAACTACTAACAGTTATTTAATAATTGTTGTTTCAATTTATAATGGAATGTTAATTTTATCAAAATATTTTATTTATCGGATTAGCACTACATATTTTCACAAAGGTATTCATAAAGTGGAGAGCTTTTCCATCAATATGTTCTTTGTTCAAGTTTACGGTTGTGCTTACAACGCTTGTATTATTGTTTTGATATAATTTGGTTTCGCTAATTAGGCGGAATTAATTAAAATTCAAGACTTTGTAATTCAACGATGATTTTATTAAACATCGATATTTTTGATACACCTTTTTGGTTATGTATGAAATATTACTTAAATAGCAATGCAATAATTATTTAATACTATTTCGGCAATGAAAAATGTATATATATATATATATATATATATATATATATATATATATATATGAATATTGATTTTCAGCCAGTCGTCGAAATAAAAAAAACAAATAAATAAAAATATTTATTTATATATTAATAATTTATTTATATAATATATATTTTAAATTTTATATTTATATATATATAGATATATATATGTTACATTTGAGTTAAAAATAGTATGAGAGGTTTTAGTAATTTATTTATTAAAATCCATACGTTTCGGCTAGCATCTTAGCTTTCATTCAGTGGCAATTTTGACTATAAAAATTAAAACTAAATAAATAATATGTAAGAAATTTCATAGAAAAACAATAATGATAACAATAATAATTAAAAAACACTTACAATTTTGTATCCTAATATAACATATGAAAACATTATTAATCCATGGTATGAGTATGTGCACATTGATAAAATATATATTTTTTACCATCACAGATAGTAAAACACACAAATAAACATAACTTAACAAGTTGTCGAAACTATGTATTTACTGTTCGGAGTTTAAGATAGAAATGTCGCATTCTAAATTTCAAATTTTACGGGAAATTTAAAAAGCGATGTAATCTTGTAATTTTTTAAGAAATATTGATACGAAGGAACCACGTGTTTGTTTCGTTTAAGGCCGTATGGTCGAAAGGTTTGTTTATGACTTTGTGGTTATGCAATTGCAAAAAGAACCCCTCAGCGAATCTTTTTTTAATTACGTTCTCTTCAAAATGTAAAATTTTAGGGTTGAATAAATCTATATTATGGTTTAATTTAATATGCTCAGTTTAGGATTTATTTTTATTTTTATTTTATTATTATTTATTATTTATTTAGTTTTAATTTTTATAGTTGAATTGATTGCCACTGAATGAAGGCTATGATGGAAGCCAAAACGTATGGATTTTAAATAAATAAATTTCTAAAAATTCTCATACTATTTTTATTGATGTAACGCCCGACTTTTCAACTCAAATTAAACATATTATATCAACATCAATTTCAAGACTATTCAAAAATATATATAAAATTTAAAACACGTTAATTGCTAATAAGTTTTATATTTATATGAGCTACTTTTCTTTCAATTAGATAACTAGAGTCTATGATTAATGAAAACATGTATTATACTTATGTATAAAATTAGAAATGATAATGTGCTAACAGTAAAATAGATTTACAATCACAAAATTGTAAACTACTTCAATATAACTTGCTCTAAGATGTAAAATAAATTATTGTTCTAATATAATCGTATTTTGAATGAATGAAAAATAATAACCAACACTTCGTAACCTGAGTGCAAAACTGTTAAAAATGACAATAGAAAATATTTTCGCATTATACAAGATCAGTTTTGTTAGGTTCTTTCGCTGTTGAAAAGAAAGCTAGCGCATTACACTAACATTTTCTATGAAGCGCATGCAACAGTCACATGGCGTTTTGTTGCATCCTTCCCATATATACACTCAAAAGAATATTAATATAAGAGCTCTCATAATGGTGTACGTATATTTGCTCTTAGGTTTGGGAGCTCTCATAATGGAGCCCTGTTTTTGCATAGAAATCTTTTCGCCTTTATTCATTTTTACTTTTAATGCACAGATCTAATTTTATGGAGCTGCAGATTATATTTTGTATAACGCCTGTACGTGTTCTGTTTGCACATTTTAAAAATGTATGCATATATATATATATATATATATATATATATATATGCGTTTGTATAAGGTATACACGTATTCTCATAATTGAAATATCATATTAAAACCTCTGCCAGTGACGGCAAAGAAAACATGTTTTCATAGTGTTATTGTAAATATATTCAAAACAGAGATTTTTATAGCAACTAAAATGAAGAATAAAATTTAAAAAAAGTAATTAATTTCGTACAAAGGCTTGTCTATTACACGTATTACAAGAATGAAATTTCTACTCGTATATTTGAACGATGTAACAAATGAATCATTTTGCCTACTTAAAGCAAAAAAATCTGTATTTGAACTTTTTTTTAAATATAATTACAATGCTATTTATAACAAAATTCAAGTATAATACAATCTGTGTAATGAATTGTGATTCAATATAGAAACACCTCTTGTCACTTGATTAACTATATTATATTGTGCGTCGTAAACCGCAAATTTTAGTAAATATTAAATATCAAAATCAGCCTGCCAGCTTCTCTTATTTTGCTCAGTGATAAAAATTTAAAATATGATCAAATACATTTCTTTCAAATTGACCTTTTATATTGACCTTCTAAAACTATTAAAAATATTATCAATTCTTCAGTTTACATGGATTATAAAAATTGTTTCTTCTTTCAATAATTATATAATAATAATAAACTGCGATAACCATAGCCGAAATGACTAATGAAGGTAGTTCTCCAAAACTTGAAAACGGGAGCTTTTACAAAAAAACGGAAGGTATTTTTGAAATCAGCGTACAATTCTTATTAAACAAAAAGTTCCTGGCAAAAATCAAAAGTGCTAATTTTGTCACGTAGTGTAATCTATTGACGAGAATGGCTTTCTAGGATACTTTTGATAAAATCATTTCAACTTTCATTATACTTTGTCGATTGAAATTGCCGTATCTATTAAAAAAACTAATACATATGACAGAAAAGACATTATGTCGGAAATCATATAGATATCTTCGGTTTTCTGGAAAAATTGCAAAAGTTATGGCTGATATATTTGTTCAGTAGAAGTGTGATTCCGATAAGTTCAGATTCTCTAACATAGAAAACGCTAAGGTATTGTAGAATTGCTACAATACTATCACCAGAGTTAAACATACACTCAACTACATTTTTTAATTATGATTAATTGTAATTTATTTGTAATTTTGATAGGTAAATTTAAAATTTTTACACCACATAATTTGGTATTTTGTATGCAATAAATAAAACTATAATTAATTTAATTTAATATGGTATATAATAATGATGTTCTTACATGCTAAAAATTTAGATTAAAATTTAGATTAAATAAAATGAAGTAAACTATCCAAATCAACTGAAATAATTTCCAAATTGAAAACAGAAACAATATTGTGCGATACAAAAAAAGCTGGCAATTACCGTTTTGTAGGGTATCAACATCAACACGGCGATAAATAACAAAATATTTCCTGGTGTTACATACTACTTAAGATTATAGATACCATGCATGATTTGTAATCCAACATAGTATGCAAATTATGAAAAAACTGCAAATTGCTTTAAGTGGAGATATATATTATAGGTAATTTGCCAAATAATTCGAGTCCATTTCTTTTTCAATTGAAATAGGTTTGAATTTCCAAATTTTGCTACAGAATAGTTTATAGATGAATATGTGTACAGAACCAATTCCTAAAGTTATGTTAAAAAAATAGCGAAAAAAGTTGAAAATTAAATGTGGTTCTTATTATTAGTCTGTTTCTTTTCGCGTCATTTGAAAGAACTATAAACTTTATAAAAAAATTGACTTACCAGTTTTTAATTTTCTTCCCAGGTATCATGAAGAACATGCGAAACCTCTCTTTGTTAAAAACCTGCTTATTTGTCGAAGACAAATATATAAAAAAAATTGCATGGTTCTAATCAACTTATTGACAAATTATATTATTAATAGGAATCAATGTAAAAACTTATTGTTGTTACAAATCTCTGTTTTACAACATATTAAAAAATTGATAAAAAAAAACTGAACAAAAAATTCATACGAAAATGGCTAAACTGCTTATATATAGAAAAAATGGCAAAGCTGGATTAGATTGAACCTTACTTGTTCAAAGATTTACGTGAAATATCGTGAAATAACTAATCCTGTAATAACTAAAATATCATGGCTTAATTACAGATTAGACAAAAAATGCGACGCTGTATGAAATGTGGTCTCGGTTAAATATTACAAAAATCATTAAAATAATTTATAAGTAGTTTCCTTATTGAAGACCTATTGACTTGAATTGAATCTAAATAACCAATACATTTTTATCAACAGTTATAACAGAAATCGAAATAAATCATTGTATAGTCGTACACATTTTCATAATAAAATATTTTTATAATAAAATTTAAAAAATATATTCCAATACTATGTATGTATATGCACTATTATTTTATATTTTGGGTTTCGGTATTTTCCAATCATGTCACAGTAAGAATTATTACTCTTGTTGTAATTATTTGTTTTACGAAAGCACATTCAAAGAAACTGAAACTTTTCTTTCAAAGAAATACTTAAAATAGCATGCCATTCTAAAACAAAATGCAAACTTCAAAGCTACTTGTAAATTGTATAGCAGAAGCACTTGAATTTTATGAAAATCTTAAAATAGAATTTGTACGAAATTACTTGTACAAAGTAATATATATATTAAATTATATAACCAAGAACAATTATTTTTTGCGATATATTTTAAAATTCAAAAAAATGTATGTGATATATAAAACTAATAGTTACTGAACAATTTGAATTTTAGTCACATGTGATTTCTCATACAGACGCAATTTGTATTAAAATATGAATAAATTAGTCATGTAACAAATTAAAATTTGAATATTATAATTAATAAATTATTATTATTATTAATTTACAAAACACAATTTATTCAACAATGAGAACATCCTGAAACTTTAAAAGAAGAAGATAAGAAGTTTTAGAGAAAATTTACCAATTTGAGTTATTGAAATATTCCGCTCAATGGTTCAATATTATATTAATTATCAAAATTGCAAAATTGTTACTTTTAAATACAAAATTGTCAATTCAGACAAATATCATAACATTTATATTGTTAAAATTTACAAAAAAGTAATCATTTCTAATTACTGATAGTATGTTTGCTTTATTAAGTTTTATAACCTTGTCCTAAATTGTCAGACTAACAATAAGTACTATACCCGCAGAAAATTTACAAATTTTGGAGTCTACAAATTATTATCATGATTACTTAACTAGCATATACATTTTCATACAAATAATTTGATTTTCCAGCATAATTAACTACCAGGGCTTTGTGTTGTATCAAACCGATCATTATTTAGTTAATTGTGATGTTGTAAGCGTAATTTCCATAGTAACGAGAAATGGCAACATAGAGTATGTATAATTATTATAAACTGATATGACTTCCAAAACCTATATTATACGATTCAATTTAGATATCCAACTTTGCCAGGGGTAGAAAAATGATAAAAGTATCTAGTGAAAAGATTGTATTTCTGCCATCTCGTGGCAATATTTCAGTATGTTTCTGAACGGTTGAAAATAATATATCACTAAAAATATGAAAATTTATTTATTTAATTCAATAGTACATTGGGAATAAAGTATCATAAAATTTTAGAATTATGTTCAAAACTTCAATTTTAACCTTTGTAGCAGGCGCCTGTATGAAATACTAATTAAATTGGTATAAGTTTTGTACTGTTGCTTGTTCTTATCACAATAAGTGATTTGTCACTAAGTTGTCCTTGATTGAAAATTTTATATATTTGTTACTATGTAGACTTTAGTAATGGAAGTGAAAAGTAAATCCGATTCTACACTTTCCGGTACAAAATTATGAATATAACTAGTGGTGTGTATGGCATCGTGCCTTAAGGCAAATTGCTAGAACTTCCCGTACCGTAACGAAATGTTCGAGGAATATTGAATGAGATAGATAGATGAGAAAAAAGATTAGTATAAATATTTATGAAAATTATATAAACTAAATTGCAGAGTTGAAATTATTTGTTTAAAGTATATCAGAACTTTAGTCAGAATTAAAAACAAAACTGAATTATTTTCGCAAGAAAAAAATTTCTGAAAAAAAAAAATTTGAAAAAAAAATTTGCAGCAAAATTTTTATTCCAAAATCAATTATTTTGTTAAAACAAGCAGAAAGTTCTTTGAATCAATTAAATCGGACGTTTAGTTCCCTCAAAAACTGCCATTTTTGCACATTTAGCTCTGTATCTTCGAAACGGCTGGGCCTGCCTTTGCCAAAAACTAATAACCACTTCTCCCAATCATTACTAATTGAATGTTTTTTAGATCATTCAATTCGGACGCTTCGTTCTGTGAAAAACTCGATTTTTATTTTCTGCACTCTTTGCTCTTTATTTTCGTAACTGCTGGACCTGCCTTTGCCAAAAACTAATCAGCACATCTCCCTATCAATAGAAATCGAATGTTTTTTGAACCATTGAAATCGGTTGATCCGTGCGCCCGAAAACCTGACCAAAAAATTGTATCCATACATACATACACACACACACATCCGTTTTTTGTAAGGTATGACAAAATGTTCAGAAAACTTCAAAACGTCGAGAAATGCAAAAATTTTCAATTTCAATTTTTGGACGATTACAATAACTTACCCTACGGGAAGATAATAAAAAATACGCCCGAAATGAAATAGTTATTTAAAAAATTAATCAACAAAACCATAATTAAACTGAAATTTTCCATACAAAAATCTTTCGATCTTATATAAAATAAAACTTTCACTAAATTTGATAGGGAAATATAAATAACAATTTCTCAAAATATCCTAAAACCGCAATAGTGTACTGAAGTAATTTTTCTTTGTACTTTATTACACTAATTGATTATTTCTTCAAACTTTATACTTTGATCTGTAATATTTAGATTTTTTTAATATCTTCAAAATTTTTATTATTTATTTATTTATTTCTTTTTAGTAAATTTGAAATTTGAAGTAATTGCATTTACTTTATAAATTGAAATCTCTCATGATTACTTTTTTCTACCAATTTTTTACTCTTTTTCCTCCTTCTTTTCAAAACCGCTTTTTGGATCTGTCTTTCGCAAAAATTATTACACGTGCAAATCAAATGTCTGTCGACAATGTGCATGAAAATGGTTTTGAAACATACATACTGTATGTTAGTTTACAGTCAAAAATATACATACATATATTTTTTCTATGGCATGACAAAATAACCAGGAAATCTTGTAAAGTTATGTAAAGATTTATACAACTTACCACACAGAAGTTAAAACCAAAGAGTTACTGCAGAAAGTAGTGCAAGCGAGTTCGAATGCAATTCTGAAAGAAAGAAGAAACTGGATCAGACCCATATTGTGAAAAAAGTATAGCATGCACGATATCATCAATGCAAAAATAGAGAAAACTAAAAAGAATGCACATAATTTACGATTTTCATAAAGAAACCCGTAGAAATTAAAAGCTGAGACATAGGCCAAAAGTTCGGAGAAGTTTTCTTTATGCAAGGAACCTTATGTTCTATTATTGCGAGGAAAAAAAATTACATATATGTTTTATATATGTAATTATTGTTTAATTTGGTTTGAATATCATATATAATTATTTTTCAATGAAATCGTACCAAATAACAAAGCTTCGTCTTAGCGAATATAATTAAACGAATTATTTACTAATTAAATACATGATCTGATATTATTGAAGTTATGGTATTCGTAACTTTGTAATCAAATAATTCAGCATACTAATAGCAATAAATTGAATTATTATGGAAATCATTCGATTGCTCAGTTATCAAACTTTTGCAATTTTCTTTTGATTTTTCTTTTTTTTATTTCCAGCTGAAAAACATTAATTCATCGTGATGGTTCAATTAAAACGCACAGCGCTTCGAGTCCTTTTACATTTATTTTCATGTCTATTTGTTTGAAAACCTAACGGAATAAAAGTAATTAACTTTGTGACTGTTTTACACGCATGTTTTCGCAGGAAACGACATATAGAGACAAATTTATTTTATTTTATCCAACTACGCATCTGAACATATTAATTTTATTATTTTCAAATAAAATTTTGAACATGAAAAAGATGCTTTATGCGGAAAATGTTTCATTTAATTGAGATAGAACATAAAAAGGAGTTGTTACCTCTTTATTTCTGCTCGAATATAAAAATTAAATTAGCCAATTAATAATTTACTCTTTGCCAAAATTTGGTTCAGTAAATTATGAAAAGTTTTATCTTTTGTTTTCCAAAGATATATATTCCGTGAATTTTAAATCTTCAAATATTGGAAATCTAATGAAATATCGTTTGTAGACGAAAATTACAAAAATTTCTCAAATTCTTCCAAAAATGTAATTTCTAAAGCATTTAGTTTTATTATTTGTATAGATTTCAAGTTTGTTACTGTTAGATAAGTAGCAAGAACGGAATTAATCAAGATGAAGTATCTCTTTCGAAAGATGTTAAGATAAAATTATCTATATAAAAATATAGTAGGTATCACAAAGTTATCAATTTGTATGGTCCACAATATTGTCCAGAAACACTCTAGGCCATATGAGTTAATCAAATGTGTTTCGTTTGTTACATGAATTATTGAGCTTAAATAATTATGGGCCGATATAGTAGGTATAACATTGGCACTGGCAATAAATTTATAAAATAAATACTATTAAATTAAATATCTATTAAATAATAATAATTAAAATAAATAGATTTAAAAAATAACATTTATTCGCTGATTATACAGTAGTTTTGAAGTAGAGTACTGTGTCAAGCTTTGCAAGTGATAGTTGGTATTTTTTGTATTTTCAAAAATTAAATGTAATTTAAATAAAATATTAAAGAATGTGTAGTATATAAGTAACCGTTTCTGAAGTTACACTGAAGATGAGACATACCATGGTCTCGAAAGTTCTGTAATTACCAAATAAAGTTGTGTTAAAAATCTGAGTGTTGCATTGTTCATATTTCACATTTAATATTCGATCCACTCATATCACAAAATTCATTATATATATATATATATATATATATATATATATATATATCTGGATAAATGTGTGTAAGTTTGTATAAATATTCCCATAATATTTGTTTGTGTTTCGCCCTTATACTTTTACCTACATTTACGTTCTCGGATTTTATGCGTTGGTACGCAGATGTATACAATTTGGCACAATTTGACTTTCGTCTTAGTAAAAGTTGTATCCGAAATCTCTGATCTTGACAAATGACATAATACATTTAACCCAAAAACTTTGAGTTTACCTTTTCTTCTTATACGATCGTACATACATATACATATATAAACATATATACATATTTACCTCTATACATATAGCTTTAGAGCTTTTGAGATAATATTTAAATATTAATTCTCTTTTATTCAATTTGTCCAAATCACGTAATATTTCCTCAAATTTCATTCGATTTAACTTGATGATTGTTAAACTACCATACCAGTAAGAGCCTATATAAATATTTGATATATTTAATTTATAACTTGAATAACACAACAATATAAAATATTATCTATAATATTGATACAATTTTAATTTCAATTTTGCATTCAATACAATTCGATTGGTTTTTCTATCAAAGACAACTTTTTTATTTATTATGGGTATTCTGCAGTTCATATAAACAAAATTTAAAAGAGAGCAGTCAAATTAAATGCTTTATCTAGACATAAATGTCATTTAACATTTTTTCGTATTTTCAAATGGCATTATTAAAAAATTATTGTATTAGTGTAAAACAAATAAATAAATTAAGCGAATACAATTATAATGTCAACAGCATTCCGTGCAATATGCTGTATGTAAATTATATAAAAAATTATGAATTATTGTAAAAAGTACGTTTTCGACTTCGTAGAAATACAAGAGTCATGTTCAATGATAAATACTAATAAGAACGTTTTCAATACTTTATGTTTGAAGTAACTGTACAAGCGGGAAATGAAAATATATTAAATAATATATATATATATATATATATATATATATATATATATTCCACAAAGCAAAGTTCATAGTGCATCATCAGTACCTTACATTAAACTACACAATAGGAGGCTATCAATCATATAACAAATTTAGGAGTATACCAGTAGGAACACAAAACATCTACTGGTGCACTTATAACTTGAAATTCTTCCTACAACAAAGTAGAAGTGACACAGCAAAATTTTGATATACAGTTATGTAAGGTTACGTCTTTATTTATATAGCAGTGCAAGTTAATAAGATGTAGAATTATTTCTGTTTTTAGTTTTGTATATATTATATATATTAACTATTGGTGTGAATGAGTTTATGCATGTAAAATGTATTACTTAACAACAATCCAAATTTCTTATTTATTCATTAGTTATCATAAATAACAGATTCATATTATACTATATTTCATGAATATATGCAATGAAAGTACTAGAATTTGAAGTTGATTTCTATATATCTTTAAGTTTAAAACGATTTTGCCATTCACACAAAATAAAGTCATATGTGTATCAGTACAGTTTGTACAGACTTATGTATAGTTGCTGAAAGGTTAAACAATTTCAACAGATTTGACTTGTAATTAAAAAACAGGTCGAATAATGCAAAATTACATAAGAAATCCTGAATGCTACTTCATAGAAATTTGAGAAATCAACATATATTACTTTTACTATTCAAAGTAAACAGATGTATAAATCAAGTATAACTTTCCTGTAATAATGAGAAATTATTCTTTATTAACTTCCCGTAGGGTAAGTTATAGTAATCGCAAAAAAATCGAAAATGAAAATTTTTATATATCTTTACGTTTCAGAGGTTTCTGAATATTTTTGCATACCTTAGAAAAAATGGATGTATGTATGTGTGTGTGTGTGTGTGTGTGCGTAGTATGTATGTGTGTGCGGATACAAATTTTCGTCGACGATTTCGGGAACACGGATGAAGCAATTTGAATAATTTAAAAAACATTCGATCCGTATTGATAAGGAGACGTGCTGATTAGTTTTTGGCGGAGGTAGGTCTAGCAGTTCTGAAGATATGGGGCAAAAAGTGCCAAAAACGGTACCTCAGTTTTTAATAGAACGGAGCGTCCGATTTTAATAATTCTAACCGATAATAATAATAAAACATTTAACTTGTATTGACAAGATGAAGATTTGATCAAATTTTTATAAGGGCAGGTTTAGCGGTTTCGGAGATATAACGAAAAAAGTAAAAAAAAAATGCCATTTGGCGGTTAAAAATGATCATTAGACATATGCACATCAAATTATCAGATATTTTATAAAGATTTTAACAATAAGTATAAATTTTGTTTACATTCCTATGGGTTCCGTACCAATGTTTACCCGTTAGACAGCGACGCGGCGCTTACGCGCTTTATTTTTTGTCTCCATGCATTTAAAGCAGTACGATTGCTTTAAAAAAAAGTTCAGATCTTCCAACATATGTCAAAATGAAGAAAACATTTTTTTTTTCAAAAAAAAGATTTAAAAAAAAAAAAATTAAATGATTTTTTTTTCAATTTTTTTTTTCAAAAAAATGTAATTTTTTGTCAAATTTATAGTTTCTTAAAAATCTTATTTTTTCGAAGTAATTTTTTTTCAAAAATGTTAATCGTTTTTAAAAAAAAATGATAATTTTTGGTACGGGAAGTTCCAGCAATTTGCCTTAAGGCACGATGCCCTAATTGCCTTAAGGCAGAATTCCACTTACAGCTAGTTTAATTTAAGATTTGTATTATAACTTGGGGACCATATTCTTTGCACTTTCAAAATAATTTAATGTTTGTTTAAAAATCTGCAAGATCTAGTAATTTGCCTTATTTTCGAATATACCCCAAGTCTTATAATAATTAATATTTTTCAAAATATTCAAATGTTTAATTCCTATTTGAAATGTTGGCGCCAACGACTGACTAAAGTTTTAATAGTCTTGATTTTAATGCAATTTAAGAAAGTTTACAATATCAAAATTTATTGTTCGACATTAACAGAATCCGAATGAGGTATAATACATACTGTATTCCATATGTATTCGGTCAAATAAAGCATTGGTCAATTTTATGAGTATTGTCATAAAACGAAAAATGAATTTTTCGACGTCTTCATGTCAATATTATGCTGAGAATTCCAAAACCATAAAAATCGAAAGAAAACAAAATGCTTTGAAATTGGAATTTTTCACCATTTTTTTAATTCATTATTAGAACAACTAAAAGCTTAAAATGATTTCACCTCGAAGTGAGCTTTCCAAGTTTCGCAGGCAAAGTATTATCGACTATATATTTTTGTTGTTGTAACACATATTTCGAACTTTTTCATGTATTTCATTTAGTTTTTTTTCAAACAGATTTTCTTGCTTAGCTTTTCTATTATAATGAATGATAGAGCCAAGAATTGGCATTTGGGCATTGGTTTTGACATAGTAATTTGCATTCATGATTTACAAATTATCTGAAATATATATACATATATATATATATATATATATATATATATATATATATATATATACAGCTCCATTATCGATACCTATTATTGGCAATGAGTAGAAAGGTTATCGTGAGTGGCATGCCGGAAAAGATAATGATTGTACTAAATACAATATTCATAACTTTCTTTATAATCGATGCAGTATTTAAATATTTCTTTAGAAAGTAAGAAAAAAAATATAAGTCCTACATGATTTTAATGAAAATTAAATGTCAATGAATAAAATATCATTTCACTCTGATTATTATAACGATAAAAAATATTTTTCAACTTCAACAAATTATAGTTTCTTTTTGCAATAGGAGTCGGAAATTAAATTAATACGATTTTATATTCGGAGTGCAAACACTCTCAACGCGCTGTGTCATTATGCAATTTTTATATAATTATTTCAAACATAAAACTTTTTCTTGCAGAATGATAATAAAAGGTGCAATATAAATTGCACGTTTTTAATTTAATTTTAGTAACACCGTCTCTTCATTTACGTTGAGAAAAAATAAGAAAGAAGTAAAATAAAAGAAAACAAACAATTTACTTAAGCCAACAAGACATTTGCTGAAAGTAATGTATTTATGAAAGTTTTCTATAAAAAGTTTTGAAATGTTATTATTTTTAATTGAAAAAAATTAGATTTTTCTACAAGTTTTCTAATAATATTTTTTTCAAAAATGTATTTATTTGAAAATTGTTAAAATTTTGTAATTTTAAAACAAATTTCATTTGGTTTAAACGAATCAAAAATAATTGTGTGTTGGTTAAATGAATTTAAATGAAAATGAATTGAAGGGGTTGAAATAAAAAATACATATCTTTCACGATAAACAACAAAAAATCAGTAAGTTTAGTTTAATAATGAAAGCATTTTATTTATTATTTAGGGTAGAGCAGGGCTTTCGAAGTATTTTCTTTCGTTGTTTGTTTTTTTGGTTATGAGCACTGTTGTTTAGTTTGCGAAAGTCTAATATAAATTTTACGTGCACGTTTTTGAATTGTTTTATAAGTTGAATTGTTATTTTAAGATAAATTCAACAGTTTTTTATACTACCTTTATAAAAGCTTAAATTTGGGTGAAGAACCTTCACCTAGACAAAGGTGTAAACAAAGAAATAAATGGTAAATATAAAAGTAAATTAAGTTTGAAAGGCTATTTTACAATAGATAGACTGAATAAATAGTTATTATAGAATACTGTTGATAAATTTTTCTGACGCAATATCAGATCAAGGTTGTATGCAGTGTTATATTTGTAGGGAAATTTATATTTTGTATTGGTTAAATAATATAGCTATTATTTCGTAAAATTTCTTCAAAATTAAAAATAAGACATTAGACTTGTTAGCACCCTGGTCGTTATATTTTACTCCTTTTATAAGGTAAAAAGTTCCATGTGACAAAAAATAGCAAAAAATATATTTCTTCAATGATGAATTATAATTATATATGACTAATGTACGTGTATACAAAGTCAATAATTAAACAATAAAAAAATGAATTAGCTGTGAGTTTAATTGAGCGTAGTCAGATAGTTTTCTGTTTTATCTGTGTCATTTGTTGTGATGCAGTTCATTTGGTTTAGATAATATAATTAATACCCTATTTATATTCACATTTTTGCTCAAAAATCAGGCTTAAATATGATTTTATATCTTATACGCCTGACATTATATTTCTAATATTTAATCCGAATTTGATTCTGAGCCAAAAGGGGCTACCAACTGTGGAAATAAATAAAATATGTTTTACAGTATCCTCTATATATGCCCGTGCTGTGCGTACAGACCATTCGTTATATAAGAACTAACTAGAGCCTGTATATAATCTATTATAAATAGATAGAGATATATACGAGGCCGATGGGAATGCAAGTAGAGCAGAATTTAAATTCAAACTATCCAATAAGAAACCACGTTTGCGTGAAGCATAACGACTAACTTTTCTTTTGCTGAACTATGGGACTAACTATTTTAGGCCGTTTATGAGCACATACATAGGTATGTGTATATATGGAAGCAATAACCGAAATTTAAGTTTAATGATCCAAGATAAATTATAACATGAAAGTTTTACATCGAATGCAAACTCTATTAAAGGAGTTTCTATTATAATGTTATAAGGTTCATATATTAAGTCAACCAAGATCCACTATCACACGAAATATTTGTTCTGTTTTAATGATTTCAATCAATTCCAATATATTGAATGGCAATCGGAATAATTTTATTCCAAAAGCCATTGAAAATTATTTCTATTTCCAATCAAATATTTAAACAAGCTAGATATGGTCACTTTTTTCGTGAAGTTTGCACAGTTTGCATTTGTTCTTTGTAAAATCTTGGTACGTAACCCAACAATCTCGATAAAATATCTCATAATTTGATGTGCATATGTTTAATGATCAGGTTTGCTTCGACTTCTAGCCTTACCAAAAGGACAAAATATCTAATATCATTGGAGAAAAATTATATGCATTTTTTGGCAATATCATCTCCAACAATCTGCACTTTTATTTGTTCTCAATGTGCAACTGAACTCTCTTCGTGATTTAGACTTAACTCAGATTTCTTATGTTATCATTATAAATGACAGGAACATATTGATCTTTATAATCTATTATGATTACTGATACATGCACATGATCGAATAATTTATCACAACCTTTTATACTGCGCGTCATTTCAAGGTTTCTTTCTATTCGGTTTAACAAATTTCTCACACCTTATTTCATATGTATCAATGCTACAATTTTGGCTTACTTTCCAAAACTAAACTCTTTTTTTTTTGAGTTAATGCTATATTTTTGTTCTTGTGGTAAATGCCTTAGCTGATCTAACATTCTTATCACCTGGTTTTCGATAACTTTATCTAAATAAATGCTTTAACTACCATTCTTACTATTTTACCTGCGTTTATTTCTATTCGGTTTTAAAAAAAATCTTACAACTTGTTTCCATATGTATTGATACATTTCACCATTTTGGCTTACTTTCCAAAACTTTTTATTTTTTTCAGTTCCATTATATAAGATTCATAAAACACACTCGTTTATATAAGTGGAAAGGATTAGAATGCTTCTCTGAAACTGGTCACCACATATTAACTGTAGAACGATTGCTGCACATAAAACATCTGTCTAAACAATCCTTTCTAGAAAAAATATAGTGAAGAAGCCTGTGAATCTCGGCTTGGAGGTACAAAGATTAAAATGAACACCAGTTTCCTTTTCACTTTGTTACTGTATGTATTAAAGATTTTTTCTTATCACCCTTGCAAACATGCACTTAAGCATACATTTGTATATGTTTGTGGCAACATTATTGCAGGAAGTCATTTTCATCTGCATTTATAATAGAAGAGGATCATTAAGAAAAATCTTTAGTTTTTTGCATTTCATTCCATCTTGTAAATGTGTAGACATGAATATATTACACACATTTTGCATATATTATATATATATATATATATATAAATATATATGTGTGTGTGTGTACATAAACATATATACATATATATCCTTTACTCCTATTTTTTGTATCAGGGGGTTCATGTACAAGTGTGTGTATATCTTCATGAAAATTCATAATGGCTTTTAGTATATAAACTGAAAAGCGCCGTTTACATTAAAATTACGTTGAAAAGCTGTTTAATTAAAAACGTTATTGCTCGTTTTTATACTTGTATCTATACTACTTTGCAAAACAAAACTATATTTATATGTATGCCGATAGTGTGCATTGCAGTACCGCATTGTTATCAAATTCATTTTGTGACTAGAAAATATGTTAGTTGGCTTGTATCTATAGTCAGTTGAAACATTTTCGTCTTTGACTGATTGTACACACTTTTGATTGTACTTTGTAATTGTGAATAGATTTCAATACTATCATTCATACTAGCGCTATCTATTCAGAGCTAACAAATATGACGTTCATACTGAGTAACAAAATTGTTTATAGAAATCATTTACTATATTGTTAAACTTCAATACCTTTTCGTTTTTCAAAATAATTTATAATGACTAATTAATATAATTCTCTTTATTTATATATGAATTGTTAGAGCCTCAACTCCAATTTCATGGTCTTTTTTAATAACAATCACAATAAAAAATAGTGCTTGCCAAAAAATATATGCTTATTATCGTAAGATCCATTGATATAATTAACATTACCATTGGAACAATAAAATATGATTTAATAACATATTAATTTTATCAGTTTGACACAGAAGTAAATCAAAACACGGAACAATAATTCATCAAAGAATTGAATAAGTCAAAAAGTATACTGTCATTTTAATCTATATTGAAATGGCTTCACCCATCCATCAGTCAGAGTGTAATAATAGCTATGTCAAAATTGCCAATCAAAAATGATTGCTAGCAAATTTCTTTTTATTATATAGATAGAACATTTATGTTTGCGATACTCTGTATGATTTGGAGCTGAAATCCCATTTACAAATCTGCTTCCACTAAATTTCATTTCACATTTAATAAGAATAATGTAACATTTTAAACTTATATTTAATTACATAGTAATATTATATTACATTATATTTCTTCACTTTTCTCCTATTAAGAAAGAAACGGCTCAGCCGATCATCGAATAAAATTGAGAAAAGATAATCCACATCAAAATACATTGATTAGCTTTTAAAGTTTTGAAATAGGTTCAGGCGTTTTTGCAAACAGCAAACGTTGATGAGAGTTCTAATTTTGACAAATGCCAAAAAGACCATACAAATTTTTGCAAACTTTGACGAATTTTTGAAGCTAAACGAGTTGTCGTAGGGCCGTAATATTTTAGTATGATCTAGAAGACTATGGTATCTACCATAAAAAATAATAGTAAAATTCGACGAAATTTTTTTTAACACCTTATTACAAGAAAACGCCCCGTCCGATCTCTACCAAAAACTAATCAGCCCGATTCCCAACAAACAATAGTCCTCATCGAGATACATCGAATGGCTTTTAAATTTTTGAAATCGGTCCGGCCGTTTTTGAGAAACCGTCGATTTACGGCCAAAATTCTGTTCACACACACAGACATACTTTATCCAAATTAGGTCTCAATCGATTCAGAATAGCTTGAAACGTCGAGAAAACAAAATTACCGAATCTCCTTCTCCTTCGGGAAGTTAATAACCTTTATAATAGCTAATCGGTGAGGTAAGATAGACCAAAAAGACCAATAAAACTTTTAACCTGAAGAAGCGTGAACAATAAAAAATAGTAAAATATTGTACATTCATTTAAAAAAGCCATTTTACAAGAACTAAATTAAAATATGTTATTCTGACTCTGCTGATTAATATATCGGACGAAATACCATATCAAGGTTATATACTGTGTTATCTTTGTAAAAAATGTGCCCATAGAATTTATATATTGCTTTGGTTGAAAAGTATGGCTATTATTTTGTAAAATCCCTTTAAAATTAAAACAGAGGAAATGAAATTTTGTAAAATAGGAAAATATTCAGTATTTTTACTATATTGAATTAGTTGGAGGTTTTACTGAACACAGTCAGATAATAGCTCACAGTGAAATTTTACCTTTATGCCTCGCCCTACCCTGTCTATTGCATTTAAATAACACTGATATCTTTAAACAGCGACTTTAATTAGTGTACTACAAGCGCCTGTTGCTCCAAGCATTCTTATATAAATAAGTAAACAAAATCATGTTAATATTTTTAACAAAATTTTATATTCGTATTATCAGTTTTACTCACGAACCAATCATTTCGCCTCTGTTAACTATATTTATATTTATAGAAGCAATATTTAGAGTCAACATGGGCAAACTATAGTTAATTAACGTACAAGGTGCAGTTGTCATATTGAAATTATATCAATGTGTACAGAAGTCTCGTTTGTACATGCTGCTGCTTGTGCAGTTATATTTGTATATAAATATATATGTATGTATACACATCAGCCTAGGTAAATCTAGGTATATGTATATTCAATGTATATTTGTGGTTAGATGAAAAGTATTGGTGCATACTAATAGAGTACGTGTCACATAAACCCCGGTTTTGATTTGAATAATTTCGTCCAAACAGTGCATAACATGTCCGCATTGGTATGCCAACCGATGCAACGGTGTATGTGCGACTGGACCATGAATTTATGTGCCTTCAAATATGTAAAACTGAATTGATAAAATTGAATCAACTGGCTAATTGCTACGTGGCTTTGATAGCTTCACACTGACAATTCTGGTCCAATAGTCCAACTCTATGGATTCTCATGAGTTTTTGAGTTTATATGTTTATAGATATATAAAATTCACTGATGAATCATAATTTCTAAATTTTAAAATTCGCCTACATTCATCCATAGTGCATCATTTTTTCAGTTTCCACATGTCGTAGGCAGATTATAATGTATTTTATATAATATGCGTTAAATTAATTATGATTTAATGAGAGGTTTATAATAAAAGTACAAGGTCCACAAGGTTGGCAAATCAACGGGTTGATTATAATAAATTACAGTAATAAAATTTGAAAAAAATCCTATATTTCAAATTTTTGTACATTTACTAGAGCACTATTGTAAACAAATTATATTAGGTAATTTGAAAAAAGTAACTCATTGAAGGTTTGTAACAATGAATATTAACTGGATAACTGCTTATTTATTATTGTCAAAGTTGTAACTGAATACGAAGAATATTTTTGTCATTTTGTGTGATATAAATTCAAAAACTTCCAGAAGAAGAAGTTTATGTTTTCATCAAACGATCCGATTTGCTAATTCTAAATTGAATGAAACCTATTTTGGAAAAAGTATGTGTGTGTATGTGTATTTGAACAGATTTTTTGCTGTAAAGCGACGTTTTCTCAAAAACGGCTGGACCGATTTTAAAATTTTGCTGGGATTAAAAGAAGAATAAAAAAAAAATGATATGAATATGAAAGAATTGAAGAAAAATAAGAAGAAAAATTGAGAATAATATATATCTTTCATAGAGTATAAGATAAATATATATATATATATATATATATATATATATATATAGATTGAATATGATATAAAAATTAATATAGAATGTAAATGAAAATGTAGGTGGTTAAATTCTAAGAGTAAGCGAGGCCAAATAAAAAATAAAAAAATAAAAAAATGTGCTTTTGTGATGTGGTGAGTCAAACATTTTAACAATTCATTAAAATTCTGTGTCTGTGCAATTTAATTAATATAACTACAGCTAATTTAAATGTGTTTGAAAAAATTCTATTCGAATTCGCAATGTTTAGATTTGATTGAATAACGATAACTTTATTTTTGAAATAAACAGTTGAAAATTTTATCTAAATTTCAATTTCAATTGATTAAGTCAATTCTTACACATTTCGGGAAGTTCATGCAACTTGCCTTTAGTTTTAATTCAGATCTTAATCCAATATTGCCTATAAGCTCTTTTCCTAGATTCCTGAACAATTTTCAGGATATCAATTTTTTGTTTATCTGCAATCAAATGTTTTCAATATCGTATCGCAATTCATATGATAGTAAAAAAAATTTAGAAGTCCTACTTTGAAATTGTTCGAATTGCAAATAATAAGTCGCTGCAATTTGTCATAATACAAAATTAAATCTAAGAAAAACTTGGAATCTATAATGAATATTCAAAGTCCAGGATTTACGTTAATGATGAATATTTTTAGGACCTGACTTTGGTATATCGGTTTAACAGAATGAAAAACTCACTGATTTTTAGCTGTAATTTCGAAGGAATAATGTAAAAAATACCACTTCTGGGAACGAAATAACAAGGACTCTGAAACCATGAATCCTTATTTAAATTTAAAGTGCAGAATTACTAAAAGCAGAGTTCTGACAAGCTATCGGTTTAGTTACCATGATAAAAAGGTTGAAAAATTTCAGAAATAAGTATTTCGCATATTCAAGTGCAAATCGTATTTTTTCTGATATAGCAAGAAAATTTTATATTATCAGAGATAGGATTCTCTCACACGTAAGAAATTAGCAATGAACGTCTCATACAACATGTGAATTTGAATTTAAAGTTTAAAGAATTTATAATAAAATACAATAATAGAGTAAGATACAAAATCTTATTAAATTCAAGTCATAAAATATACTCTGATATTACTTTTATTCGGATGACTAGCTGGCTTTAGTAATTTAATATCCACATTTAAGCATGAAATAATTTCAATAATAATAAAAATGCTCTTCTATTGAAAAGTTTTTAAGCAAAAGTTTGCAATCCACTTTATATAAAAATTAAACCCGTCGGCATCATACATTTCCAGTACTTTTTACAAATCTCTCTAAATTTATTATTGTTGGCAAAGTTACAAGACCTTGACGCAGTCTTTATATGGTTAACGGAAGGATTGTGAGAGATATGGACTGTGTGCCAGCTATAATGTTTATGTGTGACATTATAATAGTTCTGATATATGTAGTAACGCTGGAATACATTTTTCGCCGTTTCGTATCACGTCCACCATTTACATGGTAGATTATATTTTTGCGAATTATATCACAAGTTTTAAACCATCTAAT